>NC_133652.1:233874444-234137765 GCF_009905375.1 Apium graveolens
ACGCACCCTCCTCATCGCTCCTGCAATCATCATCTCTGTATCGACTACCGGGATGTATCCTCCCACTGATGTCATCCTCATCTGAACCCTGGTACGGAGCTCGATCCCATCGATCTCTTTACGGGCTATGGCTGGGGAAGCAGCTCTGAAGTCTCTGGGGTATCCTAGTCGGGTAGCTCTCTTAGCTGTCAGTGCCTGGCATAACTCAGCAATGCGGGCAGACGCCGCCGTGATCTCAGCGTTAAGCTGACTCAGTTACCAGTCATGTACGGCTACATGCATGGTCGCCGGTGGTGGTAGAGGTGAGTCTGGGTCGCTAGAGGATATGTTCTGGACCTCATGGAACTGTGCTCGTATCGCCTCCTCATCATCGTCATCCGTATAGGACATAGGGCTCTGGATCCCTGGGGGTGGTGTAGGAGAGCGAATAGCCTGGTGTGGGTACATCTCTACATCTCTCCATTCTACGCCATTAGCTACGGGGACAGGAAGCTCAGTCTCCTCTTCTAGGACATCCTCAGTAGGGTCATTGTCTGAATCATCAATAGGTGGGCTCTCTAGCTCAGGAATAGGGTTATGCTCAGGAATCATCAAATCATCAACAGGGTCAACCTCCTTCCTAGGCTCCACTGGTACCTGACACAATAGGCAAGGTGTTACTAACTTAGAGTTGGAATTCTCTTGAGGGTAAAACAGTCAAGACAACCCGTGTAGCCCGACGACGAACTCGACTTGAGCTCTAATTGATTGTTTTATTATTCTTAGGTCTACATATTTTATATCCTATCATTTCCAAGATTGGATATCCTAAGGCTCTGATACCATTTCTGTGGCGCCTCAAAACCCGGGGTCAGGAGTCTCGGAAGCCACGCTATCTAAACTCACACAACTCACACTACAATATGTAAATACTCACGCTTCACGATCCCACACTTAACACACACACACTACAGGTTATTGTCTTGGAAACGAACCATCATTACTAGAGAAATTTTATTACAACCCAAATGTAATTAGTCTTACCGGGGGTGACCTTTAAGTAAGGTTAATCCGCCGGCCGAATATACGCTTCTTATATCTTATTTTACATAAACCATACTTATAAATAAGCCGAACTATAAACAACTGAAAACTAATCCAGCTTATTCCGACTACCTGAGGTACTGCACCAAACAATCTACGGAACAGCTGGCCATTTCCTACCCGTTTCCTGGCTGTGGTTCTCATGGCAGGCATCTTGATTCACTGTTGTGTTGTGTCAATTTAAGAAAACAAGTGTGAGCTAAGATGCTCAGCATAATAATGTATAGTATGAAAATGACTGTATAATAACATCATATATTATATATATGTTTTATTTAAAAGTAGATTTCTCGGTGTCCCACACCTTCTTATGAGAATAATTCTTTTAAGGGGTTTTTATAACCTGCGAATACCTTAATAGTAATCCAAGCACCTAGGCTTGGGTTACGGTATTGCATATCAATTCCAATTGGAAGATTTTGGACATCTCACAGGAGCCACCGCATACGATGATCAATCATCCTACGGAAAGTAACCTTCTTTACTAGTAAAAGGACTAATACCGTCATCTCTCGGATATCACCCTGGCCGCATTCGGGCTACGTGTCCCATTTTCGGGTATACACATACTTCACAAGTTCCTGAGTACACAAAGTACCTTCGCCTACGGTACCTTTTGTAGCCCATCCAGCACACGTAGTACCAGAGTCTACCCCTCCATTGTCCTTCAACAGAATTTTATCCATCCCGGGAACTTGAACCACATCGAAGTTCCCCAAGCGTTTTGCTTGTTGATAGAGATTATTTATCTTTTTAGAATATAAGTGTATATATATGTATATACGTACTTCCGAGAATTTCGGAGGAAGTACTAGGGATGTGAGTTGACCGTTGTCAATAGATAATTAATAAGGGGAAAAGTTTCTTCTTGAAACTATATTCAATATAATAATAAGTCGGGATAATATTCACCGACGATCTGAAATTATTCGAATGACACTTCTAAATCAGAAGGTATATCAGGATCTATGATCTTTAAATCAATAACAATCCTTAAATAAATAATCATTAATTAAATATTAGTCTATAAATATTTAAATGATAATTGATATTCATCATACCTCGAATGAGTTATTCTTTTAAAAGATTTATTTAAATAGTGTTCCTCAACTAGTTTGTGTTTACATAAGTAATAATCTATAATGATTAATCGGGTTTGAAATAAATAAATGTTGAAGTATACTACTCCTATAATAAAGGAATACGTATATAATATTTAATATCCGAATCAATAAAATATAGTTGAGGGAATATGCTCATTGGGAAATCATTTTAAAAGTTCGAGGTGTTTTAATGTTTCGTAAGTGGACGATGAGTCCCTTTAAAACGTACTATTATGGACTTATATCCGTCCTATAATATCTCCAGAACGATTCCCGGGTTTTATCTTAAATCCCAACCGACCCTCTGTCCTCTATCATACATTACGCTTAAAGCAAAATAACATTTCACGATATATACTTATCGTACAACATCGCTATATCATGCGAAAATTCAAAACTACGTATCATGGCAAACATAGTATTTATGCGATGATAGTAAAACAATCTTTTCACAACACAACAGTAAAATGGAGTTGGGTTTGTAAACTTGCCTGGGTATCTCGAGGTGGAGGATGCTCTAGGTTCCGCTCGGAAATCTATAACCATAAACACATTTCATTTCGTTAGGTTCCGTCCTAATTCACGGTAATTCGCACTCATGTGCTACTTGTTAGGAATATATGTGCATTAGTTTGATGATATGTTTAACAAAACACTTAAGTAGAAATTCAGTGTCTGTAGCCTCAACGGATAAGACCACTTTGGCTATCCGTTGATGGTGTAGCTTTACTTAGAAATAAGTCTAGTGTTGTAGCATATTTCAGTCTCTGTATTTAAGATGTAATTCTTAGAAGTTGAGAGAAACTATGAGTCATGTTGACTACTAGAAGATATGCAGATAGGAAGGCCAATTGTAAATATTTCATGCCTTGTAATTTTGTATAAATGAAGTTGTATCAACGGATGACTTAAAGACCTTCAACGGATGAGAAGCTAAGCTTCAACGGATGTCTCTAAAGCTTCAACGGATAACATCCTTCAACGGATGAGTGCATCAACGGATGAAAACTTCAACGGATGTTCTGTTGATTAACCGTTGATAAGTGGTAGTTGTACCTATAAACAGAGGCACGTGGGTGAACAGAGATAACTGAAATGTGGCAGCCTAATTTCAGGAACATCAGAAAAAGCAGCCGTTCTACTCTAGTATAAAGAGACATTAAGTCAACAAAGTACTGGAGTGAACTTGAGAAGAAACAAGTGGAGATCTTACTTTATTATTTTATATATCCTTGTCTTCACTTGTAAACTTGGTAATATATAAACCAAGTAGTAGCTAGTAATTAGATAAGAATTTTTCCAGAGCTGTTTAGAAAAATCTTGAGAGAAAAATTATCTAGTTTGTACTAGGATGCAGCTGTGATCAAATTCTTAGATCACAGAATTTCTGAAATACCATCTCTGGTGGAACAACAAATCCACCAGAAAAGTTTTTAAAGGTTTATTGTGTTCTTTACATTTGTGTTTGAATATATATCTGTCTGTATCAGCTTAAAGCAATTCACACACTTGTTCATCTTGAACACACAGTCTTTATAAACTGCTCAAAACTTGAAAAAGTTTTGAGATTTACATTCAACCCCCCTTCTGTAAATCTCATTGTTAGTTCTCTAGAAATAACAATTGGTATCAGAGCAGGCTCTTGACAAACAAAGAGTTTAAAGATCTTGGAATCTAACAAAGATGAGTAAGAAGGATATTGGAGTAAAAATCCCAGTTCTTGACAGAGACAATTATCACCACTGGAAGGTGAAAATGCACCTTCATCTACTCTCCCAAGATGAAGGTTATGTAAACTGTATTGAGAATGGTCCTCACATTCCCCACAAAGTAGCCACAGTTGCTACGGCCACAATTGTTGTTGGTCAATCCATTCCAAAACCTAGAGCAGAATGGACAATGGAAGACACAGAAGAAGTCCACAAGGATAAGAAGGCTATGAACATTTTGTTTAATGGTCTTGACAAGGATATGTTTGATAATGTGATAAATTGCTCAACTGCCAAAGAGGTTTGGGACACAGTCCAGCTGCTGTGTGAAGGTACAGAACAAGTAAAAGAGAACAAGATGCAGCTTCTCATTCAACAGTATGAGTATTTTCATTTTGAAGAAAATGAATCTTTAAATGACACATTTAACAGATTCCAAAAGCTGTTGAATGGATTGAAGCTGTATGGTAGAGTGTACCAGGTGAAGGATTCAAATCTTAAATTCTTAAGATCCTTGCCAAAGGAATGGAAACCCATGACTGTCTCCTTAAGAAACTCTCAGGATTATAAGGACTTCACTCTTGAAAGATTATATGGAATCTTGAAGACTTATGAACTAGAGTTGGAACAGGATGAGGTATTGGAGAAGGGGAGAAAGAAAGGAAGTTCAGTTGCATTGGTAGCTGAAAATGAGAGGGAATGCAGAAAAGAAACTGTGAGATCTACATCAAACTCCAAAGATGGTACAAGATATCAGGAATCAAGCAAAGGAAAAGAGCAAGTTGCTGAGAATGAAGACAACTCCAGTCAAGATGACTCTGATAGTGTTGATGAGCATCTTGCATTTCTGTCCAGGAGATTTGCAAAGATGAAGTTTAAGAAAAACACTAGAGCCACTAAACCTCATAAGAACATGGTGGACAAATCAAAGTTCAAGTGTTTCAATTGTGGTATAAGTGGACACTTTGCAAGTGAGTGCAGAAAGCCAACCTCTGAAAAGAAGAAATTTGACCAAGTAGATTACAAGAAGAAATATTTTGATCTGCTCAAGCAAAAGGAAAGGGCTTTCATTACTCAAGAAAAAGATTGGGCAGCTGATGGAGAGGAAGAGAATGAAGATGTGGAGTATGTCAACTTAGCTCTCATGGCTGATTCTGAGGAAAATGAAGTTAGTTCATCAAGCAATCAGGTAACAACTCAGGTAATCACTACTGATGTAACACAACTTACTAAAGAAGAGTGCAATGATGCTTTTAATGACATGTCTACTGAATTGTATCATTTGCGTGTGTCTCTTAAATCTCTTGCTAAAGAAAATAGTAGGATTAAAGAGAACAATCTGTTTTTAAGTAATAGAAATGCTATGTTAGAAGATAAGTTGATTGACCTAGAGAAAACCAAGCTACATTGTATATCTGTTGAGAATGAACTAACTGAATCTATTAAGAAAGTAGAAATACTTTCTAATCAATTAAAGAGAGAGCAAGAGGTGATTAAAGCCTGGAAAACATCTAGGGATGTTAGTGCTCAAATTGCCAAGGTTCAAGGAATTGAATCATTCTGTGAAACTGCCTGGGATAAAAACAAAAAGAAACTGGAATTAATTGATGGGCTGTCAACGGATGTGGAATCAACGGATGATGAAGGTTATCCGTTGAAGGAAGAAAATGAGCATCCGTTGAAGGTTCCTCAATTAAAACAGGCAGATGTTTCTATTAATGAAAATCTAAAGAAACTCAACAAAAAGTTTGGTTCAACTTCCAAGAACTTTGTTAAAGAAGAAGCAAGCACATCCAAAGATGTCAGTAAGGTGAATATAGGGCACATGACCTTAGAACAGTTAAATAATAGGCTCAAGATGGTTGAGGATAAAAAGGAAACTAAAAGAAAATCTAACAGAAATGGGAAGGTAGGTGTTAACAAACATAACAATTACACACCTGATAGGTATGCTCCTAGAAAAAGCTGTGTGCATTGTAGTAGTGTTAATCATCTATCTGCTAATTGCAAATCTATTAAGAAAACCCCCATAACTGTACCCTCTTCCATGCCTAACATGTCTGCATCATCTCTACATGCTATGCCTACTATGTCTCAACAGAATCCTTATGCACATTTTGCAAACATGCCATATTTTAACAATCCTTATCTTGCTGCATTTAGTATGCCTCAAATGCCATACAATATGCCTATGTGGAATAACATGTATGCACAATCCATGCCTTATCATATTCCAAATGTGCTAAATGATTCTGTGACTAACCCTACACCTCAACCAACTACATCCAAGACCAAGGTTGACTCAAAGTTACCTAAGTCTAGAGATGCAGGAGGAATGAAGTCTAGGAGAAAGGCTAACAAGAATGGACCCAAGGAAACTTGGGTACCAAAATCAAATTGATTGATTTTATGGTGTGCAGGGAAATAGAAGAAATCTATGGTACTTGGACAGTGGCTGTTCAAGACACATGACAGGAGATTTCTCCCTGCTCACAGAGTTTAAGGAAAGAGCTGGCCCTAGCATAACCTTTGGAGATGACAGCAAAGGGTTTACTATGGGATATGGCTTGATTTCAACAAGGAATGTCATCATTGATGAAGTTGCATTAGTTGATGGTCTCAAATATAACTTACTGAGCATCAGTCAACTATGTGAGAAAGGGAATATAGTTTCCTTCAATTCTGAAGCCTGTGTTGTCACTAGTAAGAAAGACAACAAAGTGGTTCTAACTGGAGTTAGAAAAGGAAATGTGTACTTAGCTGACTTCAACTCTGCAAATGCAAAATCTATTACTTGTCTCTTCAGCAAAGCAAGTTCAGTTGAGAGTTGGCTATGGCACAAGAAGCTATCCCATTTGAATTTCAAGACAATGAATGATCTAGTCAAAAAGGACCTAGTAAGAGGAATTCCTCTTGTTGAATTCTCAAGGGATGGTTTGTGTGATGCTTGTCAGAAAGGCAAACAAAGGAAAGCATCATTCAAAAAGAAGCTTGAAACAACAATTGATGAACCATTATAGCTGCTACATATGGATTTGTTTGGACCAGTCAATGTATTGTCAATTGCAAGAAAAAGATATTGCTTAGTGATTGTAGATGATTTCTCAAAGTTTTCATGGGTCTATTTTCTTGGATCAAAGAATGAAGCAAGTGAAATCATTATCAATCACATCAGGCAAGTCAATAATCATCCTGACCTGAAGGTTAGGAATATCAGGAGTGACAATGGAACTGAGTTCAAGAATTTATCAATGAGGTTGTTCTGTGAAGAAAATGGAATCATGCATGAGTTCTCAGCTCCAAGAACACCTCAGCAAAATGGGGTAGTTGAAAGAAAGAACAGATCTTTAATTGAGGCTGCCAGAACAATGCTTGAAGAATCAAAGTTACCAACATATTTCTAGGCTGAAGCTGTTAATTGTGCCTGTTTCACTCAAAATATCTCTTTGATCAATCAAGCTAAAGGCATGACTCCTTATCAGTTGTTCAAGAGAAGAAAACCAACTCTAAACTTTCTTCATGTCTTTGGATGTAAATGCTTTATACTAAGGAATCAATCTGACCATAAAGGGAAGTTTGATGCAAAGGCTGATGAAGGGATATTTGTTGGTTATTCAGATGGAAAATCTTATAGGGTCTACAATCTAAGAACCAACATTGTTATGGAATCTGTGCATGTTGTGTTTGATGATAAAAAGATTGATGGACTAACAGATGAGGGACAATATGAGAGACTCAAATTTGACAACATTGAGATATATTGTGATGATAGTGAAGAGGAGACTGATGGAGATAACACTTCAAAAGGGATTCAAAACATGCCCTTGGATAATGCACAAAATACTGCATCCGTTGAAAGTCAGAATTCTGCATCCGTTGATAGAGGCAATGCAGTATCTGTTCAAAGACATGGTGTATCATCCGTTGAAGTACTAAATGAAGCATCCATTGATCATAGTTTATCAACGGATAATCGATTTACATCATCAGTTGATAGAACTCCAAGTTCCCTGCAAAGGACCAACAACTCAGGGGGAGTTTCAACTAGTCAACACTCTGTCTCACATCATGACAATACCGAGGCCACCTCATCTAGAGCACATCTTCCACTTCAAAGGAAATGGACCAAGAATCATCCCTTTGAACTGATCATTGGTGATGCATCATCTAAAGTGCAAACAAGAAGAGCTACTCAAGATGAATGTCTGTATAGTAGTTTTCTATCTCAGGAGGAACCTAAGAAAGTGGAAGAAGCCTTATTGGATCCAGATTGGATATTAGCTATGCAGGAAGAGCTAAACCAATTTGAGAGAAACCAAGTTTGGAAGCTGGTACCCAAACCAAAGAACAAGAGTCCTATTGACACAAAATGGGTATTCAGAAACAAGATGGATTAAAATGGCATTATCATAAGGAATAAAGCCAGATTGGTTGCTAAAGGCTATTCTCAGCAAGAGGGAATAGATTTTGATGAGACATATGATCCTGTTGCAAGACTTGAAGCCATCAGAATTTTTCTAGCCTATGCAGCTCATGCCAATTTCAAAGTCTATCAAATGGATGTCAAGAGTGCATTTCTAAATGGGAAATTAGAGGAAGAAGTCTATGTAAGTCAACCTCCAGGATTTGAAGATCCAAATTTTCCAGACTATGTATATTATCTGTTGAAAGCACTCTATGGACTGAAGCAAGCACCTAGAGCCTGGTATGAAACCTTATCAAAATTTCTTTTGGAGAATCACTTCACTAGAGGTACTGTTGATAAAACTCTCTTCTTTAGGATTGTTAATGGCTCTAGTATACTTGTTCAAATTTATGTAGACGACATAATATTTGGTTCTAAAGATGATAAACTTTGTAAAAAGTTTGCTAAGCTAATGCAAAGTAATTATGAAATGAGCCTTATGGGAGAACTAACCTATTTTCTTGGTTTACAAATTAAACAAGTTAGTAATGGAATTTTCATTAGTCAAACTAAATATATTCATGATCTTTTAAAGAAGTTTGACTTAATGGAATGTTCATCTGCAAAAACTCCCATGGCCACTGCCACCAAACTTGAATTAAATAAGACTGAAAGGTCTGTGGACATTACAAGTTATAGAGGCATGGTTGGTTCACTTTTATATTTAACTGCTAGCAGACCAGATATAATGTTTGCTACATGTCTGTGTACTAGATTTCAAGCTGATCCTAGGGAGTCTCACTTAATAGCTATCAAAAGGATTTTCAGATATCTCAAGGGTACAACAAATTTAGGTATTTGGTATCCTAGAGAATCTGGCTTTGATCTAATTGGTTATGCAGATGCAGACTATGCAGGTTGCAAAATAGACAGGAAAAGTACAACAGGCTCCTGCCAATTCCTGGGAAACAAGCTTGTATCATGGTTTAGCAAAAAGCAAAATTCAGTCTCTACTTCTATAGCTGAGGCTGAATACATTGCTGCTGGAAGTTGCTGCTCTCAAGTGTTATGGATGAGAAATCAACTCCTTGACTATGGACTTCATGTTGATAGAATTCCTATCTTTTGTGACAACACAAGTGCCATAGCCATAACAGAGAATCCTGTACAGCACTCAAGAACTAAGCACATTGATATAAAGTACCACTTCATTAGGGAGCATGTCATGAATGGTACAGTGGAACTACATTTTGTTCCAAGTGAACAACAAATTGCAGACATATTTACCAAGCCACTTGATGAATCAACATTCACAAGATTAGTAAGTGAGCTAGGTATGCTTAATTACTCTTAAAATTCATGTCCTTATTGCAATTTGAATTGAAGCCTGAAATATATTAGTTGCTAGAACAAATTTGACTTTTAACAAAGTTTATACCATCAACGGATGTTTCCTATCCGTTGAAAGTCAAAATTGCTCTATCAACGGATATTCATTATCCGTTGAAAGACAAATACATTTCTGGAATTTTTATCCGTCAACGGATAAAACTGAAGTACCTTTCAACGGATGACAATTTGCCTTATCCGTTGAAATGTCACATCAGTCGATTCAGGTGTTTCACAGCCGTTGATTCTATTTTCTTAACCGTTAATACTCATACATACATCTGTATGTATTGGTTTTAAAGGTAGTTGTTAGAATACTTACAGTTTATTCTTAAACGGCTGAAATTCACTAACATATACTTATTGATTAATCTTTTACTAATTTTTTTTTGAAAGCATATAAGCCCTTCTGATTTTTCATTTTTACTTTACGCTTTCTTAAAATTTCAAGCATTTACCATTTTCTCTCTGCAAAACCTTCAAGTTATTCTCTGCAATTTCTACTCACAACAATGGCACCAGTCGTGAAAATTATGTCTCAATCTGGGTTCATCTATGAGAAGAACAATTTCATAGCTTTGGTAGAAAAGAATGAAGCCCATTCAGACTATCACAAAATGATGGACTTCATCAAAAACTGTAAACTTAGCTATGCAATGCTGGAAGCCCCAACGATTTACTGTGAAGTAGTTGAGGAGATTTAGACAACTGCTGAGTTCAACTCCATAGATATGACTATCTCCTTCACTCTCAAAGGTAAAAATCACTGTATTAACTGTGATGATTTACAAGCATATTTTAAATTACCTGAGAACAATGCCATGACACCACACACTGATAATGATGTATCCAGCATGTTAGATTCCATAGGTTATTCTCTTAACTCTGCTAGTTTAGGGAGTATTAGAAGAAAAGGCCTTAGGAAAGAATGGAGTTTTCTTGGGGATGCCTTTATAAAGGTTTTCTCTGAGAAAATTAGTAATTTTGATGCCATAACTTCATCTCTTGTTAATATGCTCTATATGCTTGTTTCTGATAGGTATTTTAACTTTAGCAACTATGTGATGCTAGAATTGGGTACTAGATTAGGTAACAAAGCTAATAGACCTAATAACATCTATTATGCTAGATTCTTTATGTTATTGGCTAACCATGTTGCTAAAGGTTTGGTCATAATCAATGAGAATAATAAACTCAAGTGCTGGGCACAAGAGAAAAGAGTTCTTGCAGATTTATTGAGAATGGATCTCAACAGCAGTGTGCCATTGGTATATTTACCAATCATGAATGCACCTCAGGTAGGTGAGGTAATTGCTTCTACAACTCCTACTTCTTCCAACCCCTCTATTTCTTTATCTTCTAGTGTGGCCATGAAATCTGTGACAATGCCCCAACAGATTTCTACCAAGGTCACCAAAACTAAACTTTCAAAATCAAAGACAAAGAAAACCACCTCTGTTGTTTCTCAAAAGACAACAGTTGTAACACCAACCATTAACCCTGAGGGGAGTGAACAGGGTGTGAGTGGTGAGGGGAGGGGTGAACATCAAAGAAACTCCCAGGATAAGGAAGGAGAGTTAAGTGCTTCCCAAGCTAGCCAAGCCACAGTTTCTCAAAAAGCTGTGGTGGTTGAAAAGGTATCTAGCACATCCCTAGTTGCATCCTCCCAAAAGGATGTTACTATTGAAAATAGTTCCCAACCAGGAACACAGAACAAACGAGGGAGGGACACTGAAGCCAAACACTCACCAACAAAAGCTTTTATTAGAAGAAAGAAGGCAAGAACCTAATCTTCTACACAGGGTGCACACACTGCACAGATACATCCATCTGTATCTATGCCTTCTCAAACTCAGTTTGATGTGGCTCCAATAAATATGGAGTCACAGCCCCATTCTCTCACAATAATCACACATCAATCACCAAACACTTCATCACCATCTCTGGATGTGGATATGTTATTCCCATCAATTCCTGATTCTCCCTCTTTACAACTCAGGGAGGAGCCCCACTCAAATACAGGTGATCATCATCTCTTAGATGATTTGTTGGATCACCCGCAAATTCTTTCAGATATAATTGAAGGATCTGTGTCACCACATCTCAAATCAATCTACACAGATTCAACAGTTATATCACTTTCAATTTCAACTTTTTTTCCTTCTTCAACGGATATCACTCATCCGTTGACAAGTGGTTGCTCTTCAACGGATAAGCTTAACAGCAGTTATCCGTTGATAACATCAGTTTCACATTCAACGGATATTCCACATCCGTTGATAGTCTCTCCACACATAACTGAATCAATTCCAAGTGTAGAAGACATGAATACTGTGCAATCACTCTTAGGATTGAGGGAAGGGAGTGAAAATTTGAGTGAGAGGCTGGGTTGCTCCCAGGCAAAAGGAGAGATTGAGAGCTCAAAAATGCATGCTATTTCTTCCAGCATGGCAAAAGTAAGTGAGAGGAGTACCACCTTAGTAGGTGAAGGTGAGGGAGTGAGTTGTGTGAGCCAGGGGGAGCCCCTGATGCAAGAAAATAGAGAAAAAGAGAGAAAGGCAGGTACAGTAGATATAAGGGTGGAACCAGCCATTGCTAGTGAGTCAATGATTGTGGATGATGCTGAAAAGGAAAGACAATTTCAGCAACATTACAAAGCTGTAATTGATAACATTTCCTTGGATGCTGACACTTTTACTCATCCTGTGTCAGCCTATCAAATGTTGGCTGCTCAGGGCAATGAGGAGGCAGAAAAGACACTACATCTAGTACACACAACAGAATCTCTTCAAAGGGATAAAGCTGCTATTAACAAGATGCCTTCTACAGCTGGTGAGCCATCTGAGGAATTTGGAGTAAATTCTGATGTTGATGACTCTGTTTCTTTTGATGGAAGCATGAACTTAGGGGGAGATGAAGGCCCTAGTTCAATTCCAAATCTACCTGAATGGGCTTTGACAAAGGAGTATAGATCAGGGGAATTCAATGTCTCCTTAGTCAAACAAATCAACACTATTCAACAGGCCATTCAGAACACTTCACATGCAAGTATCAAGGCTATCCTTCAAGCTCACCTGGACTCACTGCATCTCATGAAGTTGCAGCAAGTAAAGCAGAATCTGAGTATGGATGATCTCAGGAAGGATATTGCTGACTTGAAATCCTACAGTTCTGAAAAATTGGATTCAGTCATGCCCTATGGTACATT
The DNA here is from genome assembly GCF_009905375.1 of Apium graveolens. Lineage (NCBI taxonomy): Eukaryota > Viridiplantae > Streptophyta > Magnoliopsida > Apiales > Apiaceae > Apium > Apium graveolens. The sequence goes on from NC_133652.1 coordinate 233,887,342, forward strand.
GCAGGACTTGGTTTTGAGATTGAAAAAGGAATCAGTTACTGAGAAAAGGCTGGCCAAGTTGGAAGACGGAGTTCAAGTTATTGAAGATTCTGTGGCCACCATTCTTCACAACCAACAATCTCAAACCAGTCTCCTAATGCAGCTGGCAAAAGCACAAGGCTTGACCCCTCTCCTTGATGATAACAAAAAGGGGGAGAGTAAAAGGGAAGGGGAAGGAGAGCCATCTACAAAAATCAAAATATCTAAAGTGCTAGTTCCTGCCATCACTACTTCTCCAATCATTCAAATCAAAGGAAAGCCTGATGGAATTGATTTGATTCAGCTAGCAGCAGCTGAAATTCAAGTGAAAGAGCAAAGGAGGAGAATTGATGAAAGGTTGCAACTGTTGTTTGGCTCTACACAAGATAAATCAACATCTGTGAAATATAGCACAAAGATTGAACCAATCAACATGGAGCTCAAGCCAGTAGGGAGACATAAGGATGGAGAAGCTTCTTCCAAAGAACTACAAGCTATAATTCTCAAGCCCAATAAAAGATCCAATAAGGACTCTACAAAGAATCCTTTAAAAGAAGTGGACTTTCATCCTCCAAAAGCTGATGAGAACAAGCTTTTAGGTAGGAGTATTGCTTATCTCAAAGAGACCATGGATGAGGCTGTAAGGAGAAATAGGGCTATTATCTCTAGAGAGGGAAAGAGCATATGTGTGATGCAAGGACATCCCAAATTCTCAATAGCCAAGAAGGAAGAAGTCAAGCAACTAAAGGCTGACAAAAGAGCACAAGCAAAGCTTGAACAACAGCTAAAGTCAAGTCAAGTTGAAGAAGAGAAAGGAATTGAAGTCAGGGGTGAAGACAAGATTGCAAACCTAGATGAGGTTTTTGGGAGTATATTTGGTGAGAGTATGGAAGAAAGAGAGGAATGGCAGAAGGGAAACAGAAGAAAGGCCAAGGCACATAGAAGGAGTGAAGATAATACTGAAGTAACCAAATCTATATCTAAACCACTACCTTCCATACCTGAACCTCTTGTTGCTAATCCCACTATAAACATCCATGGTGAACCAATCATTCCAAAAGAGGAACCTATTGATTGGGACACCATCAAATTGCCTACCTTTCTAACCACTCTTCCACTACCAAATAAACAGAAAAGAAAACCCAAATCTACACCTCCCATAACCTCTAAGAAATTCACTCAAAAACAAAAGCCTAAGCCTAAGCCATCCATTTCTAAAGATGATTATGTTCACATCTGTGACATAAAAGAAATTTCAGACACTGAACTCTATCTGGATGAGCTGGAGGATGTAAGAGGAATAGCTGCTTACAGACAGCTACCAGAGAGATTAGTGTTCAGATACAAAGGAGCTGGGGAAAGAACATGGCCTCTCCACAGGATTCTGAATGAAGGCTACTCTACCTTGATTAGAGTCTTTTCAGCTATACAAAAGGATTCTGGCTTTACCAGAACTGCCAAGACTGAAATTCTCAACAAGATTGCCAATATAAGGAAAACTTGGAGGGAGCCCAATGCTTTACCCAAGACTTTACTCATTCAAGAAAGGGGAATTACAATTCACAAATCACCTCATTGGTTGATGGAATTTAGAGATGATAAAGGAGTCAGAAGATTTTTCAGACTTGAAGACCAACTCAAGATTGCCAGCAATAAAACTCTCAAGGAAATGCAATCTAAGTTGGATATCAGTGTTGAAAATGAAGCTGAATTCTTCAGACAACTCCAACTCCAAATTGAGGAAAATGACAAAGGGCTAGGAAAGAAAACCAGGGAACAAAGAAGAAAAAGATGATTTGCTCAGGCTAAAGGAGTATCCTTGGAAATACTGTAAATCTTCAATTTCCTCCTAGTACATACATTTTTGCAGCATTTTCAAATTTCTACTTAGTTTCAATTCATATATCTGTTAAGTGTTTTGTTATCATCAAGTTAACCCTGAATTTATGCCTACAATTCTTATAGACATAAATAGGGGGAGATTGTTAGGAATATATGTGCATTAGTTTGATGATATGTTTAACAAAACACTTAAGTAGAAATTCAGTGTCTGTAGCCTCAACGGATAAGACCACTTTGGCTATCCGTTGATGGTGTAGCTTTACTTAGAAATAAGTCTAGTGTTGTAGCATATTTCAGTCTCTGTATTTAAGATGTAATTCTTAGAAGTTGAGAGAAACTATGAGTCATGTTGACTACTAGAAGATATGCAGATAGGAAGGCCAATTGTAAATATTTCATGCCTTGTAATTTTGTATAAATGAAGTGGTATCAACGGATGACTTAAAGACCTTCAACGGATGAGAAGCTAAGCTTCAACGGATGTCTCTAAAGCTTCAACGGATAACATCCTTCAACGGATGAGTGCATCAACGGATGAAAGCTTCAACGGATGTTCTGTTGATTAACCGTTGATAAGTGGTAGTTGTACCTACAAACAGAGGCACGTGGGTGAACAGAGATAACTGAAATGTGGCAGCCTAATTTCAGGAACATCAGAAAAAGCAGCCGTTCTACTCTAGTATAAAGAGACATTAAGTCAACAAAGTACTGGAGTGAACTGGAGAAGAAACAAGTGGAGATCTTACTTTATTATTTTATATATCCTTGTCTTCACTTGTAAACTTGGTAATATATAAACCAAGTAGTAGCTAGTAATTAGATAAGAATTTTTCCAGAGCTGTTTAGAAAAATCTTGAGAGAAAAATTATCTAGTTTGTACTAGGATGCAGCTGTGATCAAATTCTTAGATCACAGAATTTCTGAAATACCATCTCTGGTGGAACAACAAATCCACCAGAAAAGTTTTTAAAGGTTTATTGTGTTCTTTACATTTGTGTTTGAATATATATCTGTCTGTATCAGCTTAAAGCAATTCACACACTTGTTCATCTTGAACATACAGTCTTTATAAACTGCTCAAAACTTGAAAAAGTTTTGAGATTTACATTCAACCCCCCTTCTGTAAATCTCATTGTTAGTTCTCTAGAAATAACACTACTCATTATACACCCTCTCAACTCATACTACCCTAAACATTTCTTTTAAGTCATAAACACTTTATGGTCACTTCATTTTCCTAAGTATCTTGAGTTCATTCTCATTATCGCTGTCGGCTCCGCTTAAGGATTCTTACGGTTTCTACTCGCGCGGTCTCGGCTCCGACATTTTTATAAAATCGAGAAATCATTATTTTCACTTGAAATTTTTATGACAGTTAGGAAACTCCACATGTTACTCTCTGTAAATATTTCATGATTTATGAATACTTTTAAGTCTATCCTTTATATTTTCAAAGTTCGTGATTTGTAGCAGTTTTTGTCGCGTAAAACACTTTTACTAAAATGATCATAACTTTTGATCCGTAAATCGGAATTAAGCGATTCAAGTGGCCAAACGATCCTTATAACATTGTATATCTTAAACAAAGGTTATTAATCAAGAATATACAGTTTATAACTTCGAGACTTTCTGCAGAAACTTAAAGTTACGGTTTGTTGTTTTTAACGAAGTTACGTTTACGATCGGGGTTTCGTTTATGCCTTAACTATCAACACCACCACCAACAATCATCATATCATCATCAACACAAAAAATCCTCTAAATAACATCATGTTCTTGAGGAAACAACAACCAACCTTAAATCTACATAACTTAATCATCAAGATTTCATAAACAACACTTAGTAAGCTAGGTTTACTAACACCCACTAAATGGATCTTAAACATGAACCTTAAATAAAGTTAGCCAAAGATTTTTACCTTTCTTGAAAGCTTGAGATGTGTTCTTTAGGATGGTGGAGGATTGGAAGTGCTTGGTATGATTTTTGGAACCTAAAACCACCATTAAAATCAAGAAACCAAAGAGAGGTTACTATTCACACTATTCACTAGTGAGTTTCTTGAATTTATTCCACCAATCAAACCTTGATAAAAAGAGATGAAAGATTTTTCTTACCTTAGTTTAGTTGCTAGGAGGCTTGGGAAATAATTGTGGGATTTTACAAGAACTAAAGCTTGGAGTTTTGAATTGCAATTCCTTCTTTTTTTCTTCAAATAGCCGAATGGGAGCAAATGGGGGTGGGGGGGGGGTATTTATAGCCCTTGGTTGCTTCTCTTGGATGAATTCTAGGTTGCTTCTTGGAAGGTGACTTGATATCTTTGCAAGTTGATCTTTATTCTTCGTAGGATAGCTTAGGTTTATTTCTTGTCTCCAAATCCATGGACAAATCTTTGTAGCTTGCTAGCTTACAAGCTAAACTACAAGGTTAGCTCCTTAGCACACTATTTGCTAGCTAGCTTGGTCATCCTAGGGTTAGTTTACTATTTGATTAAGTAACCATGGTTACTTCCTTACCATGGTTTAGTTAGTGCATTACGTTTAATTAATCGTTTACGCGTTCGCTCGGTTACTTAAACGTTCCCGCAATTTTTATTCGTAAATGGTTCGCAATGTAATTCTTTTCGTATTTATTCCTTATATTTTTATTTATCCTAATTGAATATAAATCCGTAGGATTTTAATCTCGTAATTATATTGTGATTCCCGTAGTCCTTGATAAGTCGTAATTACGGTTGTTTTTCAAAGTTCATTTTCTTCGAAAATTAATAGCGCTTACATACACTTATTTGGTACGTATAGTCGTAATATCTATTTCGAAACTCATTTTCTTATGCACTATATAGTGTGGGCTCAAAAGTTTTCCCGTCTGTCAGGGTTACTATTCATTAAACGTTTTACAGGGTCTCAAAAATTCGAGTTATTACAACATGGTGGCAATTGACTCTTATAGGGTGCAAAATCACTCTAATATGTTATAAAGTGACTTAAAAGCTTGATTAGAGCCAAAATGTGGCCCAAAATTGACTCGTATAAAAGTGGTACCCAGAGGCAGTAAAAGGATGTCAAATTGGATGTATATGATGTCATCATGTTAATTGTACCAATATATGGTGGCAAATGACTCTTATAGGGTGCAAAATTACTCTAATATGGTGTAAAGTGACTTATAAGGTTAATTAAAGCCAAAATGTGGCCAAAATTAACTCGTATAAAAGTGGTACCAAGAGGTGGTCAAAAGATGTCAAATTGAATGTATATGATGTTAACATGTCAATTGTACCAATATATGGCTGAATGTGACTCTTATAGGGTGCAAAATCACTCTACTATGGTGTAAAGTGACTTACAAGGTTGATTAGAGCAAAAAAAATTGGCCTAAAATTGACTCGTATAAAAGTGGTACCAAGAGGTGGTAAAAGGATGTCAAATTGGATGTATATTATGTTATCATATTAATTGTACCATTATATAGTGCAATTGACTCTTATAGACTGCAAATTTATTCTAATATGGCTGGAAGACACTTATATGGTTGATTAGAGCCAAAATGTGGCCCAAAATTGACTTTTATAAAAGTGGTACCAAGAGGTGGTTAAAAGATGTCAGGTTGATTTGAGCCAAAATGTGGTCCAAAACTGACTCGTATAAAAGTGGTATCAAGATGCGGTAAAAGGATGTCAAATTGGATGTATATGATGTTAATATGTCAATTGTACCAATATATGGAGGAAAGTGACTCTTAAAGGGAGCAAAGTGACTCTAACATGGTGAAAAGTGACCTACAAGGTTGATTAGAGTAAGAATGTGGGATAAAATAGACTCGTATGAAAGCGGTAAAAAGAGGTGGTAAAAGGATGTCAAATTGGATGTATATGATGTTAATATGTTAATTGTACCAATATATGATGGCAAGTGACTTATAGGGTTCCAAATCACTCTAATATGTTGTAGATTGACTTAAAAGCTTGATTAGAGCCAAAATGTAGCCCAAAATTGACTCGTATAAAAGTGGTAACAAGAAGTAGTTAAAGGATGTCACATTGCATGTATATGATGTTTACATGTCAATTGTACAATTTAATAGTGGCAAGTGACTCTTATATTGTGCAAAATCACTCTAATATGGTATAAAGTGACTTACAAGGTTGATTTGAGCCTAAATGTGGCCCAAAATTGACTCGTATAAAAGTGGTACCAAGAGGTGGTAACAAGATGTCTAATTGGATGTATATGACGTTAATATATCAATTGTACCAATATATGGTGGAAAGTGACTCTTAAAGGGTTCAAAGTGACTCTAATATGGTGAAAAGTGACATGCATGGTTGATTAGAGCCAAAATATGGGACAAAATTGACTCGTATTAAAGTGGTACAAAGAGGTGGTAAAAGGATGTCGAATTGGATGTATATGATGTTAACATATTAATTGTACAAATACATGGTGGCAATTGACTCTTATAGGGTGCAAAATCACTCTAATATCTTATAAAGTGACTTAAAAGCTTGATTAGAGCCAAAATGTGGCCCAAAATTGACTCGTATAAAAGTGGTACCAAGAGGCGGTAAAAGGATGTCAAATTGGATGTATATGATGACATCATGTTAATTGTACCAATATATGGTGGAAAATGACTCTTATAGGGTGCAAAATTACTCTAATATGGTGTAAAGTGACTTATAAGGTTAATTAAAGCCAAAATGTGGCCCAAAATGTAACTCGTATAAAAGCGGTACCAAGAGGTGGTCAAAAGATGTCAAATTGAATATATATGATGTTAACATGTCAATTGTACCAATATATGGGTGAATGTGACTCTTATAGGGTGGAAAATCACTCTACTACGGTGTAAAGTGACTTACAAGGTTGATTAGAGCAAAAAAATTAGCCTAAAATTGACTCGTATAAAAGTGGTACCAAGAGGTGATAAAAGGATGTCAAATTGGATGTATATTATGTTATCATATTAATTGTACCATTATATAGTGCAATTGACTCTTATAGACTGCAAATTTATTCTAATATGGCAGGAAGTCACTTATATGGTTGATTAGAGCCAAAATGTGGCCCAAAATTGACTTTTATAAAAGTGGTACCCAGAGGTGGTTAAAAGATGTCAAGTTGAATGTATATGATGTTAACATGTCAATTGTACCGATATATGGTGGCAAGTAACTCTTATAGGGTGTAAAATCACTTTAATATGTTGTAAAGTGACTTAAAAGCTTGATTAGAGCCAAAATGTGGCCCAAAATTGACTCGTATAAAAGTGGTACCCAAAGGTGGTTAAAGGTTGTCAATTGCATGTATATGATGTTCACATGTCGATTGTACAATTTAATGGTGGCATTTGACTCTTATATGGTGCAAAATCACTCTAATATGGTTTAAAGTGACCTACAAGGTTGATTTGAGCCAAAATGTGGTCCAAAACTGACTCGTATAAAAGTGGTATCAAGATGCGGTAAAAGGATGTCTAATTGGATGTATATGATGTTAATATGTAAATTGTACCAATATAAGGTGGAAAGTGACTCTTAAAGGGTGCAAAGTGACTCTAACATGGTGAAAAGTGACCTACAAGGTTGATTAGAGCAAGAATATGGGACAAAATAGACTCGTATGAAAGCGGTAAAAAGAGGTGGTAAAAGGATGTCAAATTGGATGTATATGATGTTAGTATGTTAATTGTACCAATATATGATGGCAAGTGACTTATAGGGTTCCAAATCACTCTAATATGTTGTAGATTGACTTAAGAGCTTGATTAGAGCCAAAATGTAGCCCAAAATTGACTCGTATAAAAGTGGTAACAAGAAGTAGTTAAAGGATGTCAAATTGCATGTATATGATGTTTACATGTCAATTGTACAATTTAATAGTGGCAAGTGACTCTTATATGGTGCAAAATCACTCTAATATGGTGTAAAGTGACTTACAAGGTTGATTTGAGCCTAAGTGTGGCCCAAAATTGACTCGTATAAAAGTGGTACCAAGAGGTGGTAAAAAGATGTCTAATTGGATGTATATGATGTTAATATGTCAATTGTACCAATATATGGTGGAAAGTGACTTTTAAAGGGTTCAAAGTGATTCTAATATGGTGAAAACTGACATGCATGGTTGATTAGAGCCAAAATATGGGACAAAATTGACTCGTATGAAAGTGGTACAAAGAGGTGGTAAAAGGATGTCGAATTGGATGTATATGATGTTAACATATTAATTGTACAAATACATGGTGGCAATTGACTCTTATAGGGTGCAAAATCACTCTAATATCTTATAAAGTGACTTAAAAGCTTGATTAGAGCCAAAATGTGGCCCAAAATTGACTCGTATAAAAGTGGTACCAAGAGGCGGTAAAAGGATGTCAAATTGGATGTATATGATGACATCATGTTAATTGTACCAATATATGGTGGAAAATGACTCTTATAGGGTGCAAAATTACTCTAATATGGTGTAAAGTGACTTATAAGGTTAATTAAAGCCAAAATGTGGCCCAAAATATAACTCGTATAAAAGCGGTACCAAGAGGTGGTCAAAAGATGTCAAATTGAATATATATGATGTTAACATGTCAATTGTACCAATATATGGGTGAATGTGACTCTTATAGGGTGGAAAATCACTCTACTACGGTGTAAAGTGACTTACAAGGTTGATTAGAGCAAAAAAATTGGCCTAAAATTGACTCGTATAAAAGTGGTACCAAGAGGTGATAAAAGGATGTCAAATTGGATGTATATTATGTTATCATATTAATTGTACCATTATATAGTGCAATTGACTCTTATAGACTGCAAATTTATTCTAATATGGCTGGAAGTCACTTATATGGTTGATTAGAGCCAAAATGTGGCCCAAAATTGACTTTTTTAAAAGTGGTACCAAGAGGTGGTTAAAAGATGTCAAGTTGAATGTATATGATGTTAACATGTCAATTGTACCGATATATGGTGGCAAGTAACTCTTATAGGGTGCAAAATCACTCTAATATGTTGTAAAGTGACTTAAAAGCTTGATTAGAGCCAAAATGTGGCCCAAAATTGACACGTATAAAAGTGGTACCCAAAGGTGGTTAAAGGTTGTCAATTGCATGTATATGATGTTCACATGTCGATTGTACAATTTAATGGTGGCATTTGACTCTTATATGGTGCAAAATCACTCTAATATGGTTTAAAGTGACCTACAAGGTTGATTTGAGCCAAAATGTGGTCCAAAACTGACTCGTATAAAAGTGGTATCAAGATGCGGTAAAAGGATGTCTAATTGGATGTATATGATGTTAATATGTAAATTGTACCAATATAAGGTGGAAAGTGACTCTTAAAGGGTGCAAAGTGACTCTAACATGGTGAAAAGTGACCTACAAGGTTGATTAGAGCAAGAATGTGGGACAAAATAGACTCGTATGAAAGCGGTAAAAAGAGGTGGTAAAAGGATGTCAAATTGGATGTATATGATGTTAGTATGTTAATTGTACCAATATATGATGGAAAGTGACTTATAGGGTTCCAAATCACTCTAATATGTTGTAGATTGACTTAAGAGCTTGATTAGAGCCAAAATGTAGCCCAAAATTGACTCGTATAAAAGTGGTAACAAGAAGTAGTTAAAGGATGTCAAATTGCATGTATATGATGTTTACATGTCAATTGTACAATTTAATAGTGGCAAGTGACTCTTATATGGTGCAAAATCACTCTAATATGGTGTAATGTGACTTACAAGGTTGATTTGAGCCTAAGTGTGGCCCAAAATTGACTCGTATAAAAGTGGTACCAAGAGGTGGTAAAAAGATGTCTAATTGGATGTATATGATGTTAATATGTCAATTGTACCAATATATGGTGGAAAGTGACTTTTAAAGGGTTCAAAGTGATTCTAATATGGTGAAAACTGACATGCATGGTTGATTAGAGCCAAAATATGGGACAAAATTGACTCGTATGAAAGTGGTACAAAGAGGTGGTAAAAGGATGTCGAATTGGATGTATATGATGTTAACATATTAATTGTACCAGTACATGGTGGCAATTGACTCTTATAGGGTGCAAAACCACTCTAATATGTTATAAAGTGACTTAAAAGCTTGATTAGAGCCAAAATGTGGCCCAAAATTGACTCGTATAAAAGTGGTACCCAAAGGTGGTTGAAGGATGTCAATTGCATGTATATGATGTTCACATGTGAATTGTACAATTTAATGGTGGCAATTGACTCTTATATGGTGCAAAATCACTCTAATATGGTTTAAAGTGACTTACAAGGTTGATTTGAGCCAAAATGTGGTCCAAAACTGACTCGTATAAAAGTGGTATCAAGATGCGGTAAAAGGATGTCTAATTCGATGTATATGATGTTAATATGTCAATTGTACAAATATATGCTGGAAAGTGACTCTTAAAGGGTGCAAAGTGACTCTAACATGGTGAAAAGTGACCTACAAGGTTGATTAGGGCAAGAATTGATGGATTTTTAATCGCAGCGGGGCATGGTAAAACACTTTTACACACATAAAATCCAAATAAAAGCATATAAATCGTTGTAAAAATGAGGGATCGATTACTAAGCTTTAATATGCGATCCAAAAGCAATGATCGGAGATCCTTAGCAGATGCTCCTCAAACGTGAAGCACTCCACCGATATCCACCAAGAAAATGACATTAAGGAGGAGGAGGAGGTGGAGAGAATTTGGTTTTCTAAAACTTTTGGGTTTTTGGGTTCGAATAAAAATAGGGTCTATAATAGTATATTTATAGGCAAAATTTTTAGCTGAAATTTTCCCATAAATATTATTATTATTATCCCATTTATTATTCTCATTAATAATTAAAACACCTTTTAATTATTAATCCTTTTTCTAAACATTTTAGAAATAATTCTCTGTCTTGATTTAATTTCCAAAAATTAAATCCTTAATTAATAATATTAAGAACTTTTCTTAATTAATTTATAATCAATTAAATCTCATTTAATCAATTATTAAATTTGCCAATTAATTATTTATTTCACAAATAAATAATTATTAGCCATTATTCATTAATTCCTCCACCATTAAATCATTCTCTTTTTATGGTGTGACCCTGTAGGTTCAATATTAAGCCGGTAGTAGAAATAAATAATAATAAAACTATTTTATCATTATTTATATAAATTCTCTAATTTATTAAATATGATTAATTAATTAATCACATTTATTATACATCGTGAGGGATACTTCTCAGCATATCGCGACTATCCGGATAATATGAATTCACTGCTTAGAATACCAAGAACCTATTCAGTGAATAGTTACCGTACAATAAACTCCTTCTACCCTACAATGTCCCGATTAAATACAAGGCATGGATCTCGTGTCAAGCCTATCTAATTTAATAACTTGCTTACCATTTACTATGCGTAGTTCTATGCAAATTAGAAACTCCTTTCTAAACCAAAGCATAGTTCAGTGTACACAAGATGACTATGATGACCTCAAGTCTAAGGATACTTGTACAACTATCACTATATGAACAACTGCTGACACGTGAGTGAACTCCATCAGTTGTTCAGTTGGGCGAGTCATGTTCAGTGAACTTATTCTATAATAAGCACCTACATACTAGCTATAGTGTCACCACACAAATGTCTATGAGAACAGACATCCTTCATAATGAAGCAAGCATAGTATGTACCGATCTCTGCGGATTATTAATTACCAGTTAGTAATCCTACGACCATGAACTATTTAAGTTTAGAGTTATCATCTTTTAGGTCTCACTATTATGATCTCATCATAATCCATAAAAAGCTTTACTCTAAACTATGGTATATCTTATTTAAACACTTAAATAGATAAAGCCCGTAATAAAAACAAAACAAGTCTTTTATTAATATCAATGGAATCAAAACAGATTACATAAAAGGTTATTCCTAAATCCTAATACCTGATTGGACTTAGGACATATTCCTTTCAATCTCCCACTTGTAATAAAGCCAATCACTCTGGTATCTAATACCCATCTTGTCTTTATGACGATCAAAGTGACTTTCATAAAGTAGCTTTGTGAGTGGGTCTGCTATGTTATTATGTGTGTCAACTCTAATTCAATACAATACAAGAAATGTTACCGCGCTCCCACTAACCTTTCGTAGACACATGGTTTATCTACGTTTTTGATAAAACCAAACTCTTTGATTGTCTCATCAAAATGGATGTTCCATATCTCGAGAAGCTTGCTTTAAACCATATATGGTTCGCAGTAGCTTACATTCTAGGTTTTCATTTCCCTTGGAAAGAAAAACATCTGGCTATATGCCAGATCTCATAGTCATAGTAAGCAGCAATCGCAAGCAAAATCCGAACTGATTTTAACAGGGCTACAGGTAAAAGGTTTCATCAAAGTCAATCCATTGCCTTTGTTTGAATCCTTTTACCACAAGCCTGGCCTTATAGGTCTCCACCTGGTCGTCTGCTATAATCTATCTTTTGTATACCGTATACATAGATTCCATTCTGGATTTCATGGCACTATGCCATTTCTCTGAGTCAACACTACTCATAGCCTCATTATAGGTCACAGGGTCGTCATCATCAATGATCGACAACTCATTGTCATTCTCAATGACAAGGCCATATAACCTCTCAGGTTGGCGAGACACTCTCCCTGACCTACGAATGGGCTGTTCCATAGAAGGTTGTTCAGTCAGAACAGGTGTTTCCACTTGATCCGTAGTAGTTTGTGCTTCTTGAACTTCATCAAGTTCAATTTTGCTCCCACTGTTTCCTTCAAGGATAAACTCCTTTTCCAAGAAGGTAGCATGTCTGGAGACAAACACCCGATGATTGGTGTAAAAGTAATACCCTAAAATCTCTTTAGGATATCCCACAAAACTACATTTTATGGATCGATATTCTAGCTTATCTGGGTCAACTTTCTTGACATAAGCTGGACATCCCCAAATCTTAACGTGTTTAAGACTCGGTTTCCTTTCTTTCCATATCTCATACGGAGTTTGAGGAACAGATTTGGAAGGCACCTTATTCAGTAAATATGCTGAGGTTTCCAATGCATAACCCCATAGGAATACTGGAAGATTCTCATAGCTCATCATGGACCGAACTATGTCTAACAAAGTTCGATTTCTCCTTTCAGATACCAATCTAGAGGAGTCCACTGGGAGACTATACCATTTACTTTGAGATAATCTAGAAACACTCCATTAAAGTATTCACCACCTCGATCTAATCAAAGAATTATATTACTATGTTTGGTTTGTTTCTCCACTTCATACTTATACTCTTTGAACTTTTCAAAGGCTTCAGACTTGTGTTTCATCAAACACATATCCGAATCTAGATCTATAATCTATGAAAGTAGTGAAGTATGAAAATCCACCCATGGCTTGCTTAGACATTGGTCCACATACATCTGTTTGTACCATTCCTAGCAAATTTGCAGCCCTCTCTCCATGTCTACTAAATGGAGACTGCAGTGCCACAATGAAGTGAGATTTTCATCATCCCTTTTCTTTTATTAGTTTGTTCAATCTGAAGTAAATTATGTCACATATATACAGACCATTATTTAAAGCACCACGTCCATAAAGAATATTATCTCTAAGAATAGAACATTCATTATTCTCAATAATAAATGAAAATCCAGCCAAGTCTAACATGGGAATATATTCCTCACAATCGAGGGAACAAAAAAACAATTATTTAAAATAATAGTCTTGCCCATAGGCATATGTAAATGAAATGATTCTACATCTTCAGCAACAACTATTGCTCAATTTCCATCAGTAGAATCACCTCCTCTTCCTCAAGAGTCCTACTTCTCCTTGGTCCCTGCAACAAATTGCAGATATGAGAACCACAGGCGATATCTAATACCCAAGTAGAAATTTGATTTAATGGCATATTCACTTCTATCATGAACATACCTGAATCAGAAGCGGTAGTCTCACTACCCTTCTTCTTCTTCAATTCTGCAAGGTAAACCTTGCAGTTCCTCTTCCAGTTCCCCACCTTGTTACAGTGAAAGCAAACAACTTTGCTCTTGGGGTCTTCAGCTTTTGGTGGAACCGGCTTTTCTTCACCTACTTTCTTCTTCTTGGAAGAGTTCCTCTTCCTTTTCTTAGGATTGGAACCTTCACCAATTAGAAGAACAGAACTCTTCTTAGGGGGAAAATTTGATTCCGCAGTCTTCAACATGTTGTGGAGTTCAGGCAGGCTGACATCCAACTTATTCATGTGAAAGTTCACAATAAACTGCGAGAACGAACTCGGAAGCGATTGCAAGACCAAGTCTTGGCTCAGCTCCCCATCCATGGCAAAACCAAGTTGTCCAAGACGTTCAATCAAATTGATCATCTTAAGTACATGGTCATTCACAGATGATCCCTCAGACATCCTACAACCGAACAACTCCTTCGATATCTCATATCGAGCTGTCCTCCCCGCCACATCATACAACTCTTGTAGATGCATTAGGATAGTGTGAGCATCCATATGCTCATGTTGCTTATGTAGCTCAATGTTCATGGAAGCTAGCATGATGCATTGAGTAACATTTGCATCATCTATCCACTTACGATACACAACATGTTCATCATTATGTGCATCACTAGCGGGTTCAGTAGGCTTAGGTGAGTCAATCACGTATTTCAGCTTCTCAATCCTGAGAATAATTCTCAAGTTTCGAAGCCAGCCAGCATAATTAGGACCAGTCAATTTGTGAGCATCCAGTATGCTCCTGAGTGATAGTGCAGAAGACATAACGTACAAAGTAAATCTGTAAATGATAAACACATAACAACATTTAGCAAATATTCGATTTCATTTTAAAACACTATATGAATCGGGTCTTTATTCATAAGTGGCTCCCACTAGTTTACCTAATTTATTCAACCCCCTATGTGAAAAATTAAGCATTCATAATGCTAGTGGGAATAGGGATCCTACATTCCATTACACAACCCTGGTTGTAGCACGAACCGCCATGTAATGTTCAATAGGCAGACAACTCTTGTCAATTATATCTTATGTTATTCCCTAATCAAACTTTAGCCTCTTGAATAATTGAGTCTCGGCTGTGGCACGACAAACTCAATATTCTAAGTCAAGTCTAACCCAACATTCCGTACAGTTGAATCAGTCCCCAAAAGCCCACGGCTGTGGCACGTACTGACCTTTAGATTCTTATTCAATGTACACATCTCTATGTAATAGACAAGTATATCTTATTTCGAAATCAAAGCCCTCGGCTGTAGCACGAACCGCCAATGATTCAAAAATAAGAACTACTTTCTATCATGTTGGAAGGCTATGACCGACACAAGCCCATTGTATCATTGGCCAATTACTACTTGATATTATTTAATTTTAGAGGGATTATATTACGTTACAATCATAATCATATTATAAAGAGATTCTTCCTTGTAAATTAAATATTTCAAATCAATAATCAATAATCAGATGATTCCCAGATCGGGTGGAGCATTGTCAAGAGGCGTCACTTAATAACCCTTTCTTACAGATAGAAATCTGTTGTTGACAGAATCATCCTTTCTCTCATATCGAAAATTCATATTCAATTACGTGTTTCACAAACACAAGAATCTCATGATTGTATTCATAATATTGTTATTAAGGTTATGAAACAATTTCACTATACTAGGTTGTCTAACAAACGCCTTATGTTCATTTAAGTTCACCTAAATCTATCATCGCATGATAAACTAAGCATATATCACATATATCAACATGAATAAACATCAAGGTAGGCATGTTATATCATCTAGCACATTAGTCTAAGCATTATACATCTCTATGTATCACATGGAGCATTTAAAAGCAATTAAAAACAGTTAAAAACAGCTTTAAAACACTTTCGGAAATATAAACAGTTCAAAACTTTTATATAAACTAAAATTGATCAAACCTCATTCAGTCTGGGAGATAGTGGAATTTCGTACATACACCTTTATTTAAAAGGTATTAGTATCCATTAGATCCGTCTCAGAAAAACGAATCCAACGGTATATTGCATGCCTAAAACAGAGTTACGAAACTCCCAGAAAATCAATTTTAATGTAAATAGTCGGGCTGTAACACATTACAGGAACGCGTTACAAGCCCTGTAACGCATTCCGGTGATGCGTTACAACCCTTTTAAGCCATTAAAAGGTGTAACGCATTCCGTGAATGCGCCACAGGGTGTAACGCATTCCCGGAATGCGCGACACCCCATTTTTTTTTCCTGCAGCAGCCGCCGTCTTTTCTTTCTCGGTTGCCGTGCCTGACAACTCACCTGTGCTAGTCTGTCTTGTTTGTTTTTCTCCGTGCAGCACAGAAACAATAGCAGAGCAGATATATACTATATATACATAAATACTTACAATTTATATATATATATGATTATTTAATTACGGATTTAATTGTAAGAACTTCAAAAATTCATAATAAAAAATCTATACATCCTAAAATTATGAAAAAAATACCCAGACGATCTACAACACTTGTAGAACCCAGATCAACATTCAAAATTATTCTGAGAAATGATTTCTCATCAGAAAAAATTAATCCATGATATAACTTGTAAAAATCATAATTAATTCATACAAGCACATAAAATTCTGGAATTTTTACCACAGATCTATATGAATACAACCTATGCTCTGATACCATTGTTGGATTTTAATCGCAGCGGGGATTGGTAAAACACTTTTACACACATAAAATCCAAATAAAAGCATATAAATCATGGTAAAAACGAGGGATCGATTACTAACCTTTAATATGTGATCCAAAAGCAATGATCGGAGATCCTTAGCAGCTGCTCCTCAAATGTGAAGCACTCCACCGGTATCCACCAAGAAAACGACGTTAAGGAGGAGGAGGAGGTGGAGAGAATTTGGTTTTCTAAAACTTTTGGGTTTTTGGGTTCGAATAAAAATAGGGTCTATAATAGTATATTTATAGGCAAAATTTTTAGCTGAAATTTTCCCATAAATATTATTATTATTATCCCATTTATTAATCTCATTAATAATTAAAACACCTTTTAATTATTAATCCTTTTTCTAAACACTTTAGAAATAATTCTCTGTCTTGATTTAATTTCCAAAAATCAAATCCTTAATTAATAATATTAAGAACTTTTCTTAATTAATTTATAATCAATTAAATCTCATTTAATCAATTATTAAATTTGCCAATTAATTATTTATTTCAAAAATAAATAATTATTAGCCATTATTCATTAATTCCTCCACTATTAAATCATTCTCTTTTTATGGTGGACCCTGTAGGTTCAATATTAAGCCGGTAGTAGAAATAAATAATAATAAAACTATTTTATCATTATTTATATAAATTCTCTAATTTATTAAATATGATTAATTAATTAATCACATTTATTCTATGTCGTGAGGGATACTTCTCAGCATATCGCGACTATCCGGATAATATGAATTCACTACTTAGAATACCAAGAACCTATTCAGTGAATAGTTACCGTACAATAAACTCTTTCTACCCTACAATATCCTGATTAAATTCAAGGCATGGATCTCGTGTCAAGCCTATCTAATTTAATCACTTGCTTACCATTTACTATGCGTAGTTCTATGCAAATTAGAAACTCCTTTCTAATTTCATTCACTCTGGCCAGAGATTCCTGAACTAACATAAGTGGATCAGCCTTGAACATTCGCTTCCTTCACTGGAAGGGGTAGATTCTATATTGATCATACATTATCTTCGTGTACAAATTCCTATACCCAGTAGAGCCTTAATAATTATCCCTGGAGACTAAGAACTAAACCAAAGCATAGTTCAGTGTACACAAGATGACTATGATGAACTCAAGTCTAAGGATACTTGTACAACTATCACTATGTGAACAACTGCTGACACGTGAGTGAACTCCATCAGTTGTTCAGCTGGGCGAGTCATGTTCAGTGAACTTATTCTATAATAAGCACCTACATACTAGCTATAGTGTCACCACACAAATGTCTATGAGAACAGACATCCTTCATAATGAAGCAAGCATAGTATGTACCGATCTCTATGGATTATTAATTACCAGTTAGTAATCCTACGACCAGGAACTATTTAAGTTTAGAGTTAGCATCTTTTAGGTCTCACTATTATGATCTCATCATAATCCATAAAAAGCTTTACTCTAAAGTATGGTATATCTTATGTAAACACTTAAATAGATAAAGCCCGTAATAAAAACAAAACAAGTCTTTTATTAATATCAATGGAATCAAAACAGATTACATAAAAGGTTAATCCTAAATCCTAATACCTGATTAGACTTAGGACATATTCCTTTCAAGAATGTGGGACAAAATAGACTCGTATGAAAGCGGTAAAAAGAGGTGGTAAAAGGATGTCAAATTGGATGTATATGATGTTAATATGTTAATTGTACCAATATATGATGGCAAGTGACTTATAGGGTTCCAAATCACTCTAATATGTTGTAGATTGACTTAAAAGCTTGATTAGAGCCAAAATGTAGCCCAAAATTTACTCGTATAAAAGTGGTAACAAGAAGTAGTTAAAGGATGTCAAATTGCATGTATATGATGTTTACATGTCAATTATACAATTTAATAGTGGCAAGTGACTCTTATATGGTGCAAAATCACTCTAATATGGTGTAAAGTGACTTACAAGGTTGATTTGAGCCTAAATGTGGCCCAAAATTGACTCGTATAAAAGTGGTACAAAGAGGTGGTAAAAAGATGTCTAATTGGATGTATATATCAATTGTACCAATATATGGTGGAAAGTGACTCTTAAAGGGTTCAAAGTGACTCTAATATGGTGAAAAGTGACATGCATGGTTGATTAGAGCCAAAATATGGGACAAAATTGACTCGTATGAAAGTGGTACAAAGAGTTGGTAAAAGGATGTCAAATTGGATGTATATAATATTAACATATTAATTGTACAAATACATGGTGGCAATTGACTCTTATAGGGTGCAAAATCACTCTAATATCTTATAAAGTGACTTAAAAGCTTGATTAGAGCCAAAATGTGGCCCAAAATTGACTCGTATAAAAGTGGTACCAAGAGGCGGTAAAAGGATGTCAAATTGGATGTATATGATGTCATCATGTTAATTGTACCAATATATGGTGGAAAATGACTCTTATAGGGTGCAAAATTACTCTAATAAGGTGTAAAGTGACTTATAAAGTTAATTAAAGCCAAAATGTGGCCCAAAATATAACTCGTATAAAAGTGGTACCAAGAGGTGGTCAAAAGATGTCAAATTGAATGTATATGATGTTAACATGTCAATTGTACCAATATATGGGTGAATGTGACTCTTATAGGGTGCAAATCACTCTACTATGGTGTAAAGTGACTTACAAGGTTGATTAGAGAAAAAAATTGGCCTAAAATTGACTCGTATAAAATTGGTACCAAGAGGTGGTAAAAGGATGTCAAATTGGATGCATATTATGTTATCATATTAATTGTACCATTATATAGTGCAATTGACTCTTATAGACTGAAAATTTATTCTAATATGGCTGGAAGTCACTTATATGGTTGATTAGAGCCAAAATGTGGCCCAAAATTGACTTTTATAAAAGTGGTACCAAGAGGTGCTTAAAAGATGTCAAGTTGAATGTATATGATGTTAACATGTCAATTGTACCGATATATGGTGGCAAGTAACTCTTATAAGGTGCAAAATCACTCTAATATGTTGTAAAGTGACTTAAAAGCTTGCTTAGAGCCAAAATGTGGCCCAAAATTGACTCGTATAAAAGTGGTACCCAAAGGTGGTTAAAGGATATCAATTGCATGTATATGATGTTCACATGTCAATTGTACAATTTAATGGTGGCAATTGACTCTTATATGGTGCAAAATCACTCTAATATGGTTTAAAGTGACTTACAAGGTTGATTTGAGCCAAAATGTGGTCCAAAACTGACTCGTATAAAAGTGGTATCAAGATGCGGTAAAAGGATGTCTAACTGGATGTATATGATGTTAATATGTCAATTGTACCAATATATGGTGGAAAGTGACTCTTAAAGGGTGCAAAGTGACTCTAACATGGTGAAAAGTGACCTACAAGGTTGATTA
This sequence comes from Apium graveolens, assembly GCF_009905375.1. Taxonomy (NCBI): domain Eukaryota; kingdom Viridiplantae; phylum Streptophyta; class Magnoliopsida; order Apiales; family Apiaceae; genus Apium; species Apium graveolens. The sequence continues at coordinate 233,907,325 of NC_133652.1, forward strand.
GAGCAAGAATGTGGGACAAAATAGACTCGTATGAAAGCGGTAAAAAGAGGTGGTAAAAGGATGTCAAATTGGATGTATATGATGTTAATATGTTAATTGTACCAATATATGATAGCAAGTGACTTATAGGGTTCCAAATCACTCTAATATGTTGTAGATTGACTTAATAGCTTGATTAGAGCCAAAATGTAGCCCGAAATTGACTCGTATAAAAGTGGTAACAAGAAGTAGTTAAAGGATGTCAAATTGCATGTATATGATGTTTACATGTCAATTGTACAATTTAATAGTTGCAAGTGACTCTTATATGGTGCAAAATCACTCTAATATGGTGTAAAGTGACTTACAAGGTTGATTTGAGCCTAAATGTGGCCCAAAATTGACTCGTATAAAAGTGGTACCAAGAGGTGGTAAAAAGATGTCTAATTGGATGTATATGACGTTAATATGTCAATTGTACCAATATATGGTGGAAAGTGACTCTTAAAGGGATCAAAGTTATTCTAATATGGTGAAAAGTGACATGCATGGTTTATTAGAGCCAAAATATGGGATAAAATTGACTCGTATGAAAGTGGTACAAAGAGGTGGTAAAAGGATGTCGAATTGGATGTATATGATGTTAACATATTAATTGTACCAGTACATGGTGGCAATTGACTCTTATAGGGTGCAAAATCACTCTAATATGTTATAAAGTGACTTAAAAGCTTGATTAGAGCCAAAATATGGCCCAAAATTGACTCGTATAAAAGTGGTACCAAGAGGCGGTAAAAGGATGTCAAATTGGATGTATATGATGTCATCATGTTAATTGTACCAATATATATGTTTCAAATGACTGTTATAGGGTGCAAAATTACTCTAATATGGTGTAAAGTGACTTATAAGGTTAATTAAAGCCAAAATGTGGCCAAAATTAACTCGTATAAAAGTGGTACCAAGAGGTGGTCAAAACATGTCAAATTGAATGTATATGATGTTAACATGTCAATTGTACCAATATATGGCTGAATGTGACTCTTATAGGGTGCAAAATCACTCTACTATGGTGTAAAATGACTTACAAGGTTGATTAGAGCAAAAAATTTGGCCTAAAATTGACTCGTATAAAAGTGGTACCAAGAGGTGGTAAAAGGATGTCAAATTGGATGCATATTATGTTATCATATTAATTGTACCATTATATAGTGCAATTGACTCTTATAGACTGCAAATTTATTCTAATATGGCTGGAAGTCACTTATATGGTTGATTAGAGCCAAAATGTGGCCCAAAATTGACTTTTATAAAAGTGGTACCAAGAGGTGGTTAAAAGATGTCAAGTTGAATGTATATGATGTTAACATGTCAATTGTACCAATAAATGGTGGCAAGTAACTCTTATGGGGTGCAAAATCACTCTAATATGTTGTAAAGTGACTTAAAAACTTGATTAGAGCCAAAATGTGGCCCAAAATTGACTCGTATAAAAGTGGTACCCAAAGGTGGTTAAAGGATGTCAATTGCATGTATATGATGTTCACATGTCAATTGTACAATTTAATGGTGGCAGTTGACTCTTATATGGTGCAAAATCACTCTAATATGGTTTAAAGTGACTTACAAGGTTGATTTGAGCCAAAATGTGGTCCAAAACTGACTCGTATAAAAGTGGTATCAAGATGCGGTAAAAGGATGTCTAATTGGATGTATATGATGTTAATATATCAATTTTACCAATATATGTTGCAAAGTGACTCTTAAAGGGAGCAAAGTGACTCTAACATAGTGAAAAGTGACTTACAAGGTTGATTAGAGCAAGATTGTGGGACAAAATAGACTCGTATGAAAGCGGTAAAAAGAGGTGGTAAAAGGATGTCAAATTGGATGTATATGATGTTAATATGTTAATTGTACCAATATATAATGGAAAGTGACTTATAGGGTTCCAAATCACTCTAATATGTTGTAGATTGACTTAAAAGCTTAATTAGAGCCAAAATGTAGCCCAAAATTGACTCGTATAAAAGTGGTAACAAGAAGTAGTTAAAGGATGTCAAATTGCATGTATATGATGTTTACATGTCAATTGTACAATTTAATAGTGGCAAGTGACTCTTATATGGTGCAAAATCACTCTAATATGGTGTAAAGTGACTTACAAGGTTGATTTGAGCCTAAATGTGGCCCAAAATTGACTCGTATAAAACTGGTACCAAGAGGTGGTAAAAAGATGTTTAATTGGATGTATATGATGTTAATATGTCAATTATACCAATATATGGTGGAAAGTGACTCTTAAAGGGTTCAAAGTGAATCTAATATGGTGAAAAGTGACATGCATGGTTGATTAGAGCCAAAATATGGGACAAAATTGACTCGTATAAAAGTGGTTCAAAGAGGTGGTAAAAGGATGTCGAATTGGATGTATATGATGTTAACATATTAATTGTACCAATACATGGTGGCAATTGACTCTTATAGGGTGTAAAATCACCCTAATATGTTATAAAGTGACTTAAAAGTTTGATTAGAGCCAAAATGTGGCCCAAAATTGACTCGTATAAAAGTTGTACCAAGAGGCGGTAAAAGGATGTCAAATTGGATGTATATGATGTCATCATGTTAATTGTACCAATATATGGTGGAAAATGACTCTTATAGGGTGCAAAATTACTCTAATATGGTGTAAAGTGACTTATAAGGTTAATTAAAGCTAAAATGTGGCCCAAAATATAACTCATATAAAAGTGGTACCAAGAGGTGGTGAAAAGATGTCAAATTTAATGCATATGATGTTAACATGTCAATTGTACCAATATATGGGTGAATGTGACTCTTATAGGGTGCAAAATCACTCTACTATGATGTAAAGTGACTTACAAGGTTGATTAGAGCAAAAAATTTGGCCTAAAATTGACTCGTATAAAAGTGGTACCAAGAGTTGGTAAAAGGATGTCAAATTGGATGTATATTATGTTATCATATTAATTGTACCATTATATAGTGCAATTGACTCTTATAGACTGCAAATTTATTCTAATATGGTTGAAAGTCACTTATATGGTTGATTAGAGCCAAAATGTGGCCCAAAATTGACTTTTATAAAAGTGGTACCAAGAGGTGGTTAAAAGATGTCAAGTTGAATGTATATGATGTTAACATGTCAATTGTACCGATATATGGTGGCAAGTAACTCTTATAGGGTGCAAAATCACTCTAATATGTTGTAAAGTGACTTGAAAACTTGATTAGAGCCAAAATGTGGCCCAAAATTGACTCGTATAAAAGTGGTACCCAAAGGTGGTTAAAGGTTGTCAATTGCATGTATATGATGTTCACATGTCAATTGTACAATTTAATGGTGGCAATTGACTCTTATATGGTGCAAAATCACTCTAATATGGTTTAAAGTGACTTACAAGGTTGATTTGAGCCAAAATGTGGTCCAAAACTGACTCGTATAAAAGTGGTATCAAGATGCGGTAAAAGGATGTCTAATTTGATGTATATGATGTTAATATGTCAATTGTACCAATATATGGTGGAAAGTGACTCTTAAAGGGTGCAAAGTGACTCTAACATGGTGAAAAGTGACCTACAAGGTTGATTAGAGCAAGAATATGGGACAAAATAGACTCGTATGAAAGCGGTAAAAAGAGGTGGTAAAAGGATGTCAAATTGGATGTATATGATGTTAATATGTTAATTGTACCAATATATGATGGCAAGTGACTTATAGGGTTCCAAATCACTCTAATATGTTGTAGATTGACTTAAGAGCTTGATTAGAGCCAAAATGTAGCCCAAAATTGACTCGTATAAAAGTGGTAACAAGAAGTAGTTAAAGGATGTCAAATTGCATGTATATGATGTTTACATGTCAATTGTACAATTTAATAGTGGCAAGTGACTCTTATATGGTGCAAAATCACTCTAATATGGTGTAAAGTGACTTACAAGGTTGATTTGAGCCTAAATGTGGCCCAAAATTGACTCGTATAAAAGTGGTACCAAGAGTTGGTAAAAAGATGTCTAATTGGATATATATGACGTTAATATGTCAGTTGTACCAATATATGGTGGAAAGTGACTCTTAAAGGGTTGAAAGTGACTCTAATATGGTGAAAAGTGACATGCATGGTTGATTAGAGCCAAAATATGGGACAAAATTGACTCGTATGAAAGTGGTACAAAGAGGTGGTAAAAGGATGTCAAATTGGATGTATATGATGTTAAAATATTAATTGTACCAATACATGGTGGCAATTGACTCTTATAGGGTGCAAAATCACTCTAATATGTTATAAAGTGACTTAAAAGCTTGATTAGAGCCAAAATGTGGCCCAAAATTGACTCGTATAAAAGTGGTACCAAGAGGCGGTAAAAGGATGTCAAATTGGATGTATATGATGTCATCATGTTAATTGTACCAATATATGGTGGAAAATGACTCTTATAGGGTGCAAAATTACTCTAATATGGTGTAAAGTGACTTATAAGGTTAATTAAAGCCAAAATGTGGCCCAAAATATAACTCGTATAAAAGTGGTACCAAGAGGTGGTCAAAAGATGTCAAATTGAATGTATATGATGTTAACATGTCAATTGTACCAATATATGGGTGAATGTGACTCTTATAGGGTGCAAAATCACTCTACTATGGCGTAAAGTGACTTACAAGGTTGATAAGAGCAAAAAATTTGGCCTAAAATTGACTCGTATAAAGTGGTACCAAGAGGTGGTAAAAGGATGTCAAATTGGATGTATATTATGTTATCATATTAATTGTACCATTATATAGTGTAATTGACTCTTATAGACTGCAAATTTATTCTAATATGGCTGGAAGTCACTTATATGGTTGATTATAGCCAAAATGTGGCCTAAAATTGACTTTTATAAAAGTGGTACCAAGAGGTGGTTAAAAGATGTCAAGTTGATTGTATATCATGTTAACATGTCAATTGTACCGATATATGGTGGCAAGAAACTCTTATAGGGTGCAAAATCACTCAAATATGTTATAAAATGACTTAAAAGCTTGATTAGAACCAAAATGTGGCCCAAAATTGACTCGTATAAAAGTGGTACCAAGAGGTGGTTAAAAGATGTCAAATTGCATGTATATCATGTTTACATGCCAATTATACAATTTAATGGTGGCAAGTGACTCTTATATGGTGCAAAATCACTCTAATATGGTATAAAGTGACTTACAAGGTTGATTTGACCCTAAATGTGGCACAACATTGACTCGTATAAAAGTGGTACCAAGAGATGGTAAAAAGATGTCTAATTGGATGTATATGTCGTTAATATGTCAATTGTACCAATATATGGTGGAAAGTGACTGTTAAAGGGTTCAAAGTGACTCTAATATGGTGAAAAGTGACCTGCATGGTTGATTAGAGCCAAAATATGGGACAAAATTGACTCGTATGAAAGTGGTACAAAGAGGTGGTAAAAGGATGTCGAATTGGGTGTATATAATGTTAACATATTAATTGTACCAATACATGTGGCAATTGACTCTTATAGGGTGCAAAATCACTCTAATATGTTGTAAAGTGACTTAAAAGATTGATTAGAGCCAAAATATGGCCCAAAATTGACTCGTATAAAAGTGGTACCAAGAGGCGGTAAAAGGATGTCAAATTGGATGTATATGGCGTCATCATGTTAATTGTACCAATATATTGGGGAAATGACTCTTATAGGGCGCAAAATTACTCTAATATGGTGTAAAGTGACTTACAAGTTTAATTAAAGCCAAAATGTGGCCCAAAATTAACTCATATAAAACTGGTACCAAGAGGTGGTCAAAAGATGTCAAATTGAATGTATATAATGTTAACATGTCAATTGTACCAATATATGGTTGAATGTGACTCTTATAGGGTGCAAAATCACTCTACTATGGTGTAAAGTGACTTACAAGGTTGATTAGAGCAAAAAATTTGGCCTAAAATTGACTCGTATAAAGTGGTACCAAGAGGTGGTAAAAAAATATCAAATTGGATGTATATTATGTTATCATATTAATTTTACCATTTTATAGTGCAAGTGACTCTTATAGACTGCAAATTTATTCTAATATGGCTGGAAGTCACTTACATGGTTGATTAGAGCCTAAATGTGGCCCAAAATTGACTTCTATAAAAGTGGTACCAAGAGGTGGTTAAAAGATATCAAGTTGAATGTATATGATGTTAACATGTCAATTGTACCAATATATGGTGGCAAGTAACTCTTATAGGGTGCAAAATCACTCTAATATGTTGTAAAGTGACTTAAAAGCTTGTTTAGAGCCAAAATGTGGCCCAAAATTGACTCATATAAAAGTGGTACCCAGAGGTGGTTAAAGGATGTCAATTGCATGTTTATGAAGTTCACATGCCAATGGTACAATTTAATGGTGGCAATTGACTCTTATATGGTGCAAAATCACTCTAATATGGTGTAAAGTGACTTACAAGGCTGATTTGAACCAAAATGTGGTCCAAAACTGACTCGTATGGAAGTGGTATCAAGAGGCGGTAAAAGGATGTCTAATTGGATGTATTTGATGTTAATATGTCAATTGTACCAATATATGGCGGAAAGTGACTCTTAAAGGGTGCAAAGTGACTCTAACATGGTGAAAAGTGACCTACATGGTTGATTAGAGCCAGAATGTGGGACAAAATAGACTCGTATGAAAGCGGTACAAAGGGGTGGTAAAAGGATGTCGAATTGGATGTATATGATGTTAATATGTTAATTGTACCAATATATGATGGCAAGTGACTTATAGGGTTACAAATCACTCTAATATTTTGTGGTAAAGTGACTTAAACGCTTGATTAGTGCCGAAATGTAGCCCAAAATTGACTCGTATAAAAGTGATACCAAGAAGTGGTTAAAGGATGTCAAATTGCATGTATATGATGTTTACATGCCAATTATACAATTTAATGGTGGCAAGTGACTCTTATATGGTGCAAAATCACTCTAATATGGTGTAAAGTGACTTACATGGTTGATTTGACCCTAAATGTGGCACAAAATTGACTCGTATAAAAGTGGTACCAAGAGGTGGTAAAAAGATGTCTAATTGGATGTATTTGCCGTTAATATGTCAATTGTACCAATATATGGTGGAAAGTGACTGTTAAAGGGTTCAAAGTGACTCTAATATGGTGAAAAGTGACCTGCATGGTTGATTAGGGCCAAAATATGGGACAAAATTGACTCGTATGAAAGTGGTACCCAGAGGTGGTTAAAGGATGTTAATTGCATGTATATGATGTTTACATGTCAATTGTATAATTTAATGATGGCAATTGACTCTTATATGGTGCAAAATCACTCTAATATGGTTTAAAGTGACTTACAAGGTTGATTTGATCCAAAATATGGTCCAAAACTGACTCGTATAAAAGTGGTATCAAGAGGCGGTAAAAGGATGTCTAATTGGATGTATATGATGTTAATATGTCAATTGTACCAATATATGGTGGAAAGTGACTCTTAAAGGGTGCAAAGTGACTCTAACATGGTGAAAAGTGACCTACAAGGTTGATTAGAACAAGAATGTGGGACAAAATAGACTCGTATGAAAGCGGTAAAAAGAGGTGGTAAAAGGATGTCAAATTGGATGTATATGATGTTAATATGTTAATTGTACCAATATATGATGGCAAGTGACTTATAGGGTTCCAAATCAGTCTAATATGTTGTAAAGTGACTTAAAAGCTTGATTAGAGCCAAAATGTAGCCCAAAATTGAATCGTATAAAAGTGGTAACAAGAAGTAGTTAAAGGATGTCAAATTGCATGTATATGATGTTTACATGTCAATTGTATAATTTAATAGTGGCAAGTGACTCTTATATGGTGCAAAATCACTCTAATATGGTGTAAAATGACTTACAAGGTTGATTTGAGCCTAAATGTGGCCCAAAATTGACTCGTATAAAAGTGGTACCAAGAGGTGGTAAAAAGATGTCTAATTGGATGTATATGACGTTAATATGTCAATTGTACCGATATATGGTGGAAAGTGATTCTTAAAGGGTTCAAAGTGACTCTAATATGGTGAAAAGTGACATGCATGGTTGATTACAACCAAAATATGGTACAAAATTGACTCGTATGAAAGTGGTACAAAGAGGTGGTAAAAGCATGTCGAATTGGATGTATATGATGTTAACATATTAGTTGTACCAATACATGGTGGCAATTGACTCTTATAGGGTGCAAAATCACTCTATTATGTTATAAAGTGACTTAAAAGCTTGATTAGAGCCAAAATGTGGCCCAAAATTGACTCGTATAAAAGTGGTACCAAGAGGTGGTAAAAGGATGTCAAATTGGATGTATATGATGTCATCATGTTAATTGTACCAATGTATGGTGGAAAATGACTCTTATAGGGTGCAAAATTACTCTAATATGGTGTAAAGTGACTTATAAGGTTAATTAAAGCCAAAATGTGGCCCAAAATATAACTCGTATAAAAGTGGTACCAAGAGGTGGTCAAAAGATGTCAAATTGAATGTATATGATGTTAACATGTCAATTGTACCAATATATGGGTGAATTTGACTCTTATAGGGTGCAAAATCACTCTACTATGGCGTAAAGTGACTTACAAGGTTGATAAGAGCAAAAAATTTGGCCTAAAATTGACTCGTATAAAGTGGTACCAAGAGGTGGTAAAATGATGTCAAATTGGATGTATATTATGTTATCATATTAATTGTACCATTATATAGTGTAATTGACTCTTATAGACTGCAAATTTATTCTAATATGGCTGGAAGTCACTTATATGGTTGATTAGAGCCAAAATGTGGCCTAAAATTGACTTTTATAAAAGTGGTACCAAGAGGTGGTTAAAAGATGTCAAGTTGATTGTATATCATGTTAACATGTCAATTGTACCGATATATGGTGGCAAGAAACTCTTATAGGGTGCAAAATCACTCAAATATGTTATAAAGTGACTTAAAAGCTTGATTAGAACCAAAATGTGGCCCAAAATTGACTCGTATAAAAGTGGTACCCAGAGGTGGTTAAAGGATGTCAATTGCATGTATATGATGTTCACATGTCAATTGTACAATTTAATGGTGGCATTTGACTCTTATATGGTGCAAAATCACTCTAATATGGTTTAAAGTGACTTACAAGGTTGATTTGATCCAAAATGTGGTCTAAAACTGACTCGTATAAAAGTGGTATCAAGAGGCGGTAAAAGGATGTCTAATTGGATGTATATGATGTTAATATGTCAATTGTACCAATATATGGTGGAAAGTGACTCTTAAAGGGTGCAAAGTGACTCTAACATGGTGAAAAGTGACCTACGAGGTTGATTAGAGCCAGAATGTGGGACAAAATAAACTCGTATGAAAGCGGTACAAAGGGGTGGTAAAAGGATGTCGAATTGGATATATATGATGTTAATATGTTAATTGTACCAATATATGATGACAAGTGACTTGTAGGGTTACAAATCACTCTAATATTTTGTAAAGTGACTTAAACGCTTGATTAGTGCCGAAATGTAGCCCAAAATTGACTCGTATAAAAGTGATACCAAGAAGTGGTTAAAGGATGTCAAATTGCATGTATATCATGTTTACATGCCAATTATACAATTTAATGGTGGCAAGTGACTCTTATATGGTGCAAAATCACTCTAATATGGTGTAAAGTGACTTACAAGGTTGATTTGACCCTAAATGTGGCACAACATTGACTCGTATAAAAGTGGTACCAAGAGATGGTAAAAAGATGTCTAATTGGATGTATATGCCGTTAACATGTCAATTGTACCAATATATGGTGGAAAGTGACTGTTAAAGGGTTCAAAGTGACTCTAATATGGTGAAAAGTGACCTGCATGGTTGATTAGAGCCAAAATATGGGACAAAATTGACTCGTATGAAAGTGGTACAAAGAGGTGGTAAAAGGATGTCGAATTGGGTGTATATAATGTTAACATATTAATTGTACCAATACATGTGGCAATTGACTCTTATAGGGTGCAAAATCACTCTAATATGTTGTAAAGTGACTTAAAAGCTTGATTAGAGCCAAAATGTGGCCCAAAATTGACTCGTATAAAAGTGGTACCAAGAGGCGGTAAAAGGATGTCAAATTGGATGTATATGACGTCATCATGTTAATTGTACCAATATATTGGGGAAATGACTCTTATAGGGCGCAAAATTACTCTAATATGGTGTAAAGTGACTTACAAGTTTAATTAAAGCCAAAATGTGGCCCAAAATTAACTCATATAAAACTGGTACCAAGAGGTGGTCAAAAGATGTCAAATTGAATGTATATAATGTTAACATGTCAATTGTACCAATATATGGTTGAATGTGACTCTTATAGGGTGCAAAATCACTCTACTATGGTGTAAAGTGACTTACAAGGTTGATTAGAGCAAAAAATTTGGCCTAAAATTGACTCGTATAAAGTGGTACCAAGAGGTGGTAAAAAAATGTCAAATTGGATGTATATTATGTTATCATATTAATTTTACCATTCTATAGTGCAAGTGACTCTTATAGACTGCAAATTTATTCTAATATGGCTGGAAGTCACTTACATGGTTGATTAGAGCCTAAATGTGGCCCAAAATTGACTTCTATAAAAGTGGTACCAAGAGGTGGTTAAAAGATATCAAGTTGAATGTATATGATGTTAACATGTCAATTATACCAATATATGGTGGCAAGTAACTCTTATAGGGTGCAAAATCACTCTAATATGTTGTAAAGTGACTTAAAAGCTTGTTTAGAGCCAAAATGTGGCCCAAAATTGACTCATATAAAAGTGGTACCCAGAGGTGGTTAAAGGATGTCAATTGCATGTTTATGAAGTTCATATGCCAATGGTACAATTTAATGGTGTAAATTGACTCTTATATGGTGCAAAAACACTCTAATATGGTGTAAAGTGACTTACAAGGCTGATTTGAACCAAAATGTGGTCCAAAACTGACTCGTATGGAAGTGGTATCAAGAGGCGGTAAAAGGATGTCTAATTGGATGTATTTGATGTTAATATGTCAATTGTACCAATATATGGTGGAAAGTGACTCTTAAAGGGTGCAAAGTGACTCTAACATGGTGAAAAGTGACCTACATGGTTGATTAGAGCCAGAATGTGGGACAAAATAGACTCGTATGAAAGCGGTACAAAGGGGTGGTAAAAGGATGTCGAATTGGATGTATATGATGTTAATATGTTAATTGTACCAATATATGATGGCAAGTGACTTATAGGGTTACAAATCACTCTAATATTTTGTGGTAAAGTGACTTAAACGCTTGATTAGTGCCGAAATGTAGCCCAAAATTAACTCGTATAAAAGTGATACCAAGAAGTGGTTAAAGGATGTCAAATTGCATGTATATGATGTTTACATGCCAATTATACAATTTAATGGTGGCAAGTGACTCTTATATGGTGCAAAATCACTCTAATATGGTGTAAAGTGACTTACATGGTTGATTTGACCCTAAATGTGGCACAAAATTGACTCGTATAAAAGTGGTACCAAGAGGTGGTAAAAAGATGTCTAATTGGATGTATTTGCCGTTATTATGTCAATTGTACCAATATATGGTGGAAAGTGACTGTTAAAGGGTTCAAAGTGACTCTAATATGGTGAAAAGTGACCTGCATGGTTGATTAGGGCCAAAATATGGGACAAAATTGACTCGTATGAAAGTGGTACCCAGAGGTGGTTAAAGGATGTCAATTGCATGTATATGATGTTTACATGTCAATTGTACAATTTAATGATGGCAATTGACTCTTATATGGTGCAAAATCACTCTAATATGGTTTAAAGTGACTTACAAGGTTGATTTGATCCAAAATGTGGTCCAAAACTGACTCGTATAAAAGTGGTATCAAGAGGCGGTAAAAGGATGTCTAATTGGATGTATATGATGTTAATATGTCAATTGTACCAATATATGGTGGAAAGTGACTCTTAAAGGGTGCAAAGTGAGTCTAACATGGTTAAAAGTGACCTACAAGGTTGATTAGAGCCAGAATGTGGGACAAAATAGACTCGTATGAAAGCGGTACAAAGGGGTGGTAAAAGGATGTCGAATTGGATATATATGTTGTTAATATGTTAATTGTACCAATATATGATGACAAGTGACTTATAGGGTTACAAATCACTCTAATATTTTGTAAAGAGACTTAAACGCTTGATTAGAGCCGAAATGTAGCCCAAAATTGACTCGTATAAAAGTGATACCAAGAAGTGGTTAAAGGATGTCAAATTGCATGTATATGATGTTTACATGCCAATTATACAATTTAATGGTGGCAAGTGACTCTTATATGGTGCAAAATCACTCTAATATGGTGTAAAGTGACTTACAAGGTTGATTTGACCCTAAATGTGGCACAACATTGACTCGTATAAAAGTGGTACCAAGAGATGGTAAAAAGATGTCTAATTGGATGTATATGCCGTTAATATGTCAATTATACCAATATATGGTGGAAAGTGACTGTTAAAGGGTTCAAAGTGACTCTAATATGGTGAAAAGTGACCTGCATGGTTGATTAGAGCTAAAATATGGGACAAAATTGACTCGTATGAAAGTGGTACAAAGAGGTGGTAAAAGGATGTTGAATTGGGTGTATATAATGTTAACATATTAATTGTACCAATACATGTGGCAATTGACTCTTATAGGGTGCAAAATCACTCTAATATGTTGTAAAGTGACTTAAAAGCTTGATTAGAGCCAAAATGTGGCCCAAAATTGACTCGTATAAAAGTGGTACCAAGAGGCGGTAAAAGGATGTCAAATTGGATGTATATGACGTCATCATGTTAATTGTACCAATATATTGGGGAAATGACTCTTATAGGGCGCAAAATTACTCTAATATGGTGTAAAGTGACTTACAAGGTTAATTAAAGCCAAAATGTGGCCCAAAATTAACTCGTATAAAACTGGTACCAAAAGGTGGTCAAAAGATGTCAAATTGAATGTATATAATGTTAACATGTCAATTGTACCAATATATGGTTGAATGTGACTCTTATAGGGTGCAAAATCACTCTACTATGGTGTAAAGTGACTTACAAGGTTGATTAGAGCAAAAAATTTGGCCTAAAATTGACTCGTATAAAGTGGTACCAAGAGGTGGTAAAAAAATGTCAAATTGGATGTATATTATGTTATCATATTAATTGTACCATTATATAGTGCAATTGACTCTTATAGACTGCAAATTTATTCTAATATGGCTGGAAATCACTTATATGGTTGATTAGAGCCAAAATGTGGCCCAAAATTGACTTTTATAAAAGTGGTACCAAGAGGTGGTTAAAAGATGTCAAGGTGAATGTATATGATGTTAACATGTCAATTGTACCGATATATGGTTGCAAGTAACTCTTATAGGGTGCAAAATCACTCTAATATGTTGTAAAGTGACTTAAAAGCTTGATTAGAGCCAAAATGTGGCCCAAAATTGACTCGTATAAAAGTCGTACCCAGAGGTGGTTAAAGGATGTCAATTGCATGTTTATGATGTTCACATGCCAATGGTACAATTTAATGGTGGCAATTGACTCTTATATAGTGCAAAATCACTCTAATATGGTTTAAACTGACTTACAAGGTTGATTTGAGCCAAAATGTGGTCCAAAACTGACTCATATAAAAGTGGTATCAAGATGCGGTAAAAGGATGTCTAATTGGATGTATATGATGTTAATATGTCAATTGTACCAATATATGGTGGAAAGTGACTCTTAAAGGGTGCAAAGTGACTCTAACATGGTGAAAAGTGACCTACAAGGTTGATTAGAGCAAGAATGTGGGACAAAATAGAGTCATATGAAAGCGGTAAAAAGAGGTGGTAAAAGGATGTCAAATTGGATGTATATGATGTTAATATGTTAATTGTACCAATATATGATGGCAAGTCACTTATAGGGTTCCAAATCACTCTAATATGTTGTAGATTGACGTAAGAGCTTGATTAGAGACAAAATGTAGCCCAAAATTTACTCGTATAAAAGTGGTAACAAGAAGTAGTTAAAGGATGTCAAATTGCATGTATATGATGTTTACATGTCAATTGTACAACTTAATAGTGGCAAGTGACTCTTATATGGTGCAAAATCACTCTAATATGGTGTAAAGTGACTTACAAGGTAGATTTGAGCCTAAATGTGGCCCAAAATTGACTCTTATAAAAGTGGTACCAAGAGGTGGTAAAAAGATGTCTAATTGGATGTATATAACGTTAATATGTCAATTCTACCAATATATGGTGGAAAGTGACTCTTAAAGGGTTCAAAGTGACTCTAATATGGTGAAAAGTGACATGCATGGTTGATTAGAGCCAAAATATGGGACAAAATTGACTCGTATGAAAGTGGTACAAAGAGGTGGTAAAAGCATGTCGAATTGGATGTATATGATGTTAACATATTAATTTTACTAATACATGGTGGCAATTGACTCTTATAGGGTGCAAAATCACTCTAATATGTTATAAAGTGACTTAAAAGCTTGATTAGAGCCAAAATGTGGCCCAAAATTGACTCGTATAAAAGTGGTACCAAGAGGCGGTAAAAGGATGTTAAATTGGATGTCTATGATGTCATCATGTTCATTGTGCCAATATATGGTGGAAAATGACTCTTATAGGGTGCAAAATTACTCTAATATGGCGTAAAGTGACTTATAAGGTTAAATAAAGCCAAAATGTGGCCCAAAATATAACTCGTATAAAAGTAGTACCAAGAGGTGGTCAAAAGATGTCAAATTGAATGTATATGATGTTAACATGTCAATTGTACCCATATATGGGTGAATGTGACTCTTATAGGGTGCAAAATCACTCTACTATGGTGTAAAGTGACTTACAAGGTTGATAAGAGCAAAAAATTTGGCCTAAAATTGACTCGTATAAAGTGGTACCAAGAGGTGATAAAAGGATGTCAAATTGGATGTATATTATGTTATCATATTAATTGTACCATTATATAGTGTAATTGACTCTTATAGACTGCAAATTTATTCTAATATGGCTGGAAGTCACTTATATGGTTGATTAGAGCCAAAATGTGGCCCAAAATTGACTTTTATAAAAGTGGTACCAAGAGGTGGTTAAAAGATGTCAAGTTGAATGTATATGATGTTAACATGTCAATTGTACCGATATATGGTGGCAAGAAACTCTTATAGGGTGCAAAATCACTCAAATATGTTGTAAAGTGACTTAAAAGCTTGATTAGAGCCAAAATGTGGCCCAAAATTGACTCGTATAAAAGGGGTACCCAGAGGTGGTTAAAGGATGTCAATTGCGTGTATATGATGTTCACATGTCAATTGTACAATTTAATGATGGCAATTGACTCTTATATGGTGCAAAATCACTCTAATATGGTTTAAAGTGACTTACAAGGTTGATTTGATCCAAAATGTGGTCCAAAACTGACTCGTATAAAACTGGTATCAAGAGGCGGTAAAAGGATGTCTAATTGGATGTATATGATGTTAATATGTCAATTGTACCAATATATGGTGGAAAATGACTCTTAAAGGGTGCAAAGTGACTCTAACATGGTTAAAAGTGACCTACAAGGTTGATTAGAGCCAGAATGTGGGACAAAATAGACTCGTATGAAAGCGGTACAAATGGGTGGTAAAAGGATGTCGAATTGGATATATATGATGTTAATATGTTAATTGTACCAATATATGATGACAAGTGACTTATAGGGTTACAAATCACTCTAATATTTTGTAAAGAGACTTAAACGCTTGATTAGAGCCGAAATGTAGCCCAAAATTGACTCGTATAAAAGTGATACCAAGAAGTGGTTAAAGGATGTCAAATTGCATGTATATGATGTTTACATGCCAATTATACAATTTAATGGTGGCAAGTGACTCTTATATGGTACAAAATCACTCTAATATGGTGTAAAGTAACTAACAAGGTTGATTTGACCCTAAATGTGGCACAACATTGACTCGTATAAAAGTGGTACCAAGAGATGGTAAAAAGATGTCTAATTGGATGTATATGTCGTTAATATGTCAATTGTACCAATATATGGTGGAAAGTGACTGTTAAAGGGTTCAAAGTGACTCTAATATGGTGAAAAGTGACCTGCATGGTTGATTAGAGCCAAAATATGGGACAAAATTGACTCGTATGAAAGTGGTACAAAGAGGTGGTAAAAGGATGTCGAATTGGGTGTATATAATGTTAACATATTAATTGTACCAATACATGTGGCAATTGACTCTTATAGGGTGCAAAATCACTCTAATATGTTGTAAAGTGACTTAAAATCTTGATTAGAGCCAAAATGTGGCCCAAAATTGACTCGTATAAAACTGGTACCAAGAGGTGGTCAAAAGATGTCAAATTGAATATATATGATGTTAACATGTCAATTGTACCAATATATGGTTGAATGTGACTCTTATAGGGTGCAAAATAACTCTACTATGGTGTAAAGTGACTTACAAGGTTGATTAGAGCAAAAAATTTGGCCTAAAATTGACTCGTATAAAGTGGTACCAAGAGGTGGTAAAAAATGTCAAATTGGATGTATATTATGTTATCATATTAATTGTACCATTATATAGTGCAATTGACTCTTATAGAGTGCAAATTTATTCTAATATGGCTGGAAATCACTTATATGGTTGATTAGATCCAAAATGTGGCCCAAAATTGACTTTTATAAAAGTGGTACCAAGAGGTGGTTAAAAGATGTCAAGGTGAATGTATATGATGTTAACATGTCAATTGTACCGATATATGGTGGCAAATAACTCTTATAGGGTGCAAAATCACTCTAATATGTTGTAAAATGACTTAAAAGCTTGATTAGAGCCAAAATGTGGCTCAAAATTGACTCGTATAAAAGTCGTACCCAGAGGTGGTTAAAGGATGTCAATTGCATGTTTATGATGTTCACATGCCAATGGTACAATTTAATGGTGGCAATTGACTCTTATATGGTGCAAAATCACTATAATATGGTGTAAAGTGACTTACAAGGCTGATTTGAACCAAAATGTGGTCCAAAACTGACTCGTATGGAAGTGGTATCAAGAGGCGGTAAAAGGATGTCTAATTGGATGTATTTGATGTTAATATGTCAATTGTACCAATATATGGTGGAAAGTGACTCTTAAAGGGTGCAAAGTGACTCTAACATGGTGAAAAGTGACCTACATGGTTGATTAGAGCCAGAATGTGGGATAAAATAGACTCGTATCAAAGCGGTACAAAGGGGTGGTAAAAGGATGTCGAATTGGATGTATATGATGTTAATATGTTAATTGTACCAATATATGATGGCAAGTGACTTATAGGGTTACAAATCACTCTAATATTTTATAAAGTGACTTAAACGCTTGATTAGTGCCGAAATGTAGCCCAAAATTGACTCGTATAAAAGTGATACCAAGAAGTGGTTAAAGGATGTCAAATTGCATGTATATGATGTTTACATGCCAATTATACAATTTAATGGTGGCAAGTGACTCTTATATGGTGCAAAATCACTCTAATTTGGTGTAAAGTGACTTACAAGGTTGATTTGACCCTAAATGTGGCACAAAATTGACTCGTATAAAAGTGGTACCAAGAGGTGGTAAAAAGATGTCTAATTGGATGTATATGCCGTTAATATGTCAATTGTACCAATATATGGTGGAAAGTGACTATTAAAGGGTTCAAAGTGACTCTAATATGGTGAAAAGTGACCTGCAAGGTTGATTAGGGCCAAAATATGGGACAAAATTGACTCGTATGAAAGTGGTACCCAGAGGTGGTTAAAGGATGTCAATTGCATGTATATGATGTTCACATGTCAATTGTACAATTTAATGATGGCAATTGACTCTTATATGGTGCAAAATCACTCTAATATGCTTTAAAGTGACTTACAAGGTTGATTTGATCCAAAATGTGGTCCAAAACTAACTCGTATAAAAGTGGTATCAAGAGGCGGTAAAAGGATGTATATGATGTTAATATGTCAATTGTACCAATATATGGTGGAAAGTGACTCTTAAAGGGTGCAAAGTGACTCTAACATGGTGAAAAGTGACCTACAAGGTTGATTAGAGCCAGAATGTGGGACAAAATAGACTCGTATGAAAGCGGTACAAAGGGGTGGTAAAAGGATGTCGAATTGGATATATATGATGTTAATATGTTAATTGTACCAATATATGATGACAAGTGACTTATAGGGTTACAAATCACTCTAATATTTTGTAAAGAGACTTAAACGCTTGATTAGAGCCGAAATGTAGCCCAAAATTGACTCGTATAAAAGTGATATCAACAAGTGGTTAAAGGATGTCAAATTGCATGTATATGATGTTTACATGCCAATTATACAATTTAATGGTGGCAAGTGACTCTCATATGGTGCAAAATCACTCTAATATGGTGTAAAGTGACTTACAAGGTTGATTTGACCCTAAATGTGGCACAACATTGACTCGTATAAAAGTGGTACCAAGAGATGGTAAAAAGATGTCTAATTGGATGTATATGTCGTTAATATGTCAATTGTACCAATATATGGTGGAAAGTGACTGTTAAAGGGTTCAAAGTGACTCTAATATGGTGAAAAGTGACTTGCATGGTTGATTAGAGCCAAAATATGGGACAAAATTGACTCGTATGAAAGTGGTACAAAGAGGTGGTAAAAGGATGTCGAATTGGGTGTATATAATGTTAACATATTAATTGTACCAATACATGTGGCAATTGACTCTTATAGGGTGCAAAATCACTCTAATATGTTGTAAGGTGACTTAAAAGCTTGATTACAGCCAAAATGTGGCTCAAAATTGACTCGTATAAAAGTCGTACCCAGAGGTGGTTAAAGGATGTCAATTGCATGTTTATGATGTTCACATGCCAATGGTACAATTTAATGGTGGCAATTGACTCTTATATGGTGCAAAATCACTCTAATATGGTGTAAAGTGACTTACAAGGCTGATTTGAACCAAAATGTGGTCCAAAACTGACTCGTATGGAAGTGGTATCAAGAGGCGGTAAAAGGATGTCTAATTGGATGTATTTGATGTTAATATGTCAATTGTACCAATATATGGTGGAAAGTGACTCTTAAAGGGTGCAAAGTGACTCTAACATGGTGAAAAGTGACCTACATGGTTGATTAGAGCCAGAAAGTGGGACAAAATAGACTCGTATGAAAGCGGTACAAAGGGGTGGTATAAGGATGTCGAATTGGATGTATATGATGTTAATATGTTAATTGTACCAATATATGATGGCAAGTGACTTATAGGGTTACAAATCACTCTAATATTTTGTAAAGTGACTTAAACGCTTGATTAGTGCCGAAATGTAGCCCAAAATTGACTCGTATAAAAGTGATACCAAGAAATGGTTAAAGGATGTCAAATTGCATGTATATGATGTTTACATGCCAATTATACAATTTAATGGTGGCAAGTGACTCTTATATGGTGCAAAATCACTCTAATATGGTGTAAAGTGACTTACAAGGTTGATTTGACCCTAAATGTGGCACAAAATTGACTCGTATAAAAGTGGTACCAAGAGGTGGTAAAAAGATGTCTAATTGGATGTATATGCCGTTAATATGTCAATTGTACCAATATATGGTGGAAAGTGACTGTTAAAGGGTTCAAAGTGACTCTAATATGGTGAAAAGTGACCTGCATGGTTGATTAGGGCCAAAATATGGGACAAAATTGACTCGTATGAAAGTGGTACAAAGAGGTGGTTAAAGGATATCGAATTGGATGTATATGATGTTAACATATTAATTGTACCAATACATGTGGCAATTGACTCTTATAGGGTGCAAAATCACTCTAATATGTTGTAAGGTGACTTAAAAGCTTGATTAGAGCCAAAATGTGGCCCAAAATTGACTCGTATAAAAGTGGTACCAAGAGGCGGTAAAACGATGTCAAATTGGATGTATATGACGTCATCATGTTAATTATACCAATATATGGGGGAAATGACTCTTATAGGGTGCATAATTACTCTAATATGGTGTAAAGTGACTTACAAGGTTAATTAAAGCCAAAATGTGGCCCAAAATTAACTCGTATAAAACTGGTACCAAGAGGTGGTCAAAAGATGTCAAATTGAATATATATGATGTTAACATGTCAATTGTACCAATATATGGTTGAATATGACTCTTATAGGGTGCAAAATCACTCTACTATGGTGTAAAGTGACTTACAAGGTTGATTAGAGCAAAAAATTTGACCTAAAATTGACTCGTATAAAAGTGGTACCAAGAGGTGGTAAAAGGATTTCAAATTGGATGTATATTATGTTATCATATTAATTGTACCATTATATAGTGCAATTGACTCTTATAGACTACAAAAATATTCTAATATGGCTGGAAGTCACTTACATGGTTGATTAGAGCCAAAATGTGGTCCAAAATTGACTTTTATAAAAGTGGTACCAAGATGTGGTTAAAACAAGTCAAGTTGAATGTATATGATGTTAACATGTCATTTGTACCAATATATGGTGGCAAGTAACTCTTATAGGGTGCAAAATAATTCTAATATGTTGTAACGTGACTTAAAAGCTTGATTAAAGCCAAAATGTGGCCCAAAATTGACTCATATAAAAGTGGTACCCAGAGGTGGTTAAAGGTTGTCAATTGCATGTATATGATGTTCACATGTCAATTGTACAATTTATTGCTGGCAATTGACTCTTATATTGTGTAAAATCACTCTAATATGTTGTAAAGTGACTTACAAGGTTGATTTGAGCCAAAATATGGTCCAAAATAGACTCATATAAAAGTGGTATCAAGAGGCGGTAAAAGGATGACTAATAGGATGTATATGATGCTAATATGTCAATTGTACCAATATATGGTGGAAAGTGGCTCTTAAAGGGTGCAAAGTAACTCTAACATGGTGAAAAGTGACCTACGTGGTTGATTAGAGCCAGAATATGGGACAAAATGGACTCGTATGAAAGCGGTACAAAGAGGTGGTAAAAGGATGTCAAATAGGATGTATATGATGTTAATATGTTAATTGTACCAATATATGATGTCAAGTGACTTATATGGTTCCAAATCACTCTAATATGTTGTAAAGTGACTTAAAAGCTTGATTAGAGCCAAAATGTAGCCCAAAATTGACTCGTATAAAAGTGGTACAAAGAAGTGGTTAAAGGATGTCAAATTGCATGTATATGATGTTTACATGCCAATTGTACAATTTAATGGTGGCAAGTGACTCTTATATGGTGCAAAATCACTCTAATATGGTGTAAAGTGACTTACAAGGTTGATTTGACCCTAAATAAGGCACAAAATTGTCTCGTATAAAAATGGTACCGAGAGGTGGTAAAAAGATGTCTAATTGGATGTATATGTCGTTAATATGTCAATTGTACAAATATATGGTGGAAAGTGACTGTTAAAGGGTTCAAAGTGACTCTAATATGGTGAAAAGTGACCTGCATGGTTGATTAGAGCCAAAATATGGGACAAAATTGACTCGTATAAAAGTGGTAAAAGGATGTCGAATTGGATGTATATGATGTTAACATATTAATTGTACCAATACATGTGGCAATTGACTCTTATAGGGTGCAAAATCACTCTAATATGTTTTAAGGTGACTTAAAAGCTTCATTAGAGCCAAAATGTGGCCCAAAATTGACTCGTATAAAAGTTGTACCAAGAGGCGGTAAAAGGATGTCAAATTGGATGTATATGACATCATCATGTTAATTGTACCAATATATGGGGGAAATAACTCTTATATGGTGCATAATTACTCTAATATGGTGTAAAGTGACTTACAAGGTTAATTAAAGCCAAAATGTGGCCCAAAATTAACTCGTATAAAACTGGTACCAAGAGGTGGTCAAAAGATGTCAAATTGAATATATATCATGTCAACATGTCAATTGTACCAATATATGGTTGAATGTGACTCTTATAGGATGCAAAATCACTCTACTATGGTGTAAAGTGACTTACAAGGTTGATTAGAGCAAAAAATATGACCTAAAATTGACTCTTATAAAAGTGGTACCAAGAGGTGGTAAAAGGATGTCAAATTGGATGTATATTATGTTATCATATTAATTGAACCATTATATAGTGCAATTGACTCTTATACTATTCTAATATGGCTGGAAGTCACTTACATGGTTGATTAGAGCCAAAATGTGGTCCAAAATTGACTTTTATAAAAGTGGTAACAAGAGGTGGTTAAAAGATGTCAAGTTGAATATATATGATGTTAACATGTCATTTGTACCAACATATGGTGGCAAGTAACTCTTATAGGGTGCAAAATCACTCTAATATGTTGTAAAGTGACTTAAAAGCTTGATTAGAGCCAAAATGTGGCCCAAAATTGACTCGTATAAAAGTGGTATCCAGAGGTGGTTAAAGGTTGTCAATTGCATGTATATGATGTTCACATGTCAATTGTACAATTTATTGGTGGCAATTGACTCTTATATTGTGTAAAATCACTCTAATATGTTGTAAAGTGAGTTACAAGGTTGATTTGAGCCAAAATATGGTCCAAAACTGACTCATATAAAAGTGGTATCAAGAGGCGGTAAATGGATGTCTAATTGGATGTATACGATGTTAATATATCAATTGTACCAATATATGGTGGAAAGTGACTCTTAAATGGTGCAAAGTAACTCCAACATGGTGAAAAATGACCTCCGTGGTAAATTAGAGCCAGAATATGGGACAAAATGGACTCATATGAAAGCGGTACAAAGAGGTGGTAAAAGGATGTGAAATTGGATGTATATGATGTTAATATGTTAATTGTACCAATATATGATGTCAAGTGACTTATATAGTTCCAAATCACTCTAATATGTTGTAAAGTGACTTAAAATCTTGATTAGAGCCAAAATGTAGCCCAAAATTGACTCGTATAAAAGTGGTACAAAGAAGTGGTTAAAGGATGTCAAATTGCATGTATATGATGTTTACATGCCAATTGTACAATTTAATGGTGGCAAGTGACTCTTATATGGTGCAAAATCACTCTAATATGGTGTAAAGTGACTTACAAGGTTGATTTGACCCTAAATATGGCACAAAATTGTCTCGTATAAAAGTGGTACCAAGAGGTGGTAAAAAGATGTCTAATTGGATGTATATGTCGTTAATATGTCAATTGTACAAATATATGGTGGAAAGTGACTGTTAAAGGGTTCAAAGTAACTCTAATATGGTGAAAAGTGACCTGCATGGTTGATTAGAGCCAAAATATGGGACAAAATTGAATCGTATGAAAGTGGTAAAAGGATGTCGAATTGGATGTATATGATGTTAACATATTAATTGTACCAATACATGTGGCAATTGACTCTTATAGGGTGCAAAATCACTCTAATATGTTGTAAGGTGACTTAAAAGCTTGATTAGAGCCAAAATGTGGCCCAAAATTGACTCGTATAAAAGTGGTACCAAGAGGCGGTAAAAGGATGTCAAATTGGATGTATATGACGTCATCATGTTAATTGTACCAATATATGGGGGAAATGACTCTTATAGGGTGCATAATTACTCTAATATGGTGTAAAGTGACTTACAAGGTTAATTAAAGCCAAAATGTGGCCCAAAATTAACTCGTATAAAACTGGTACCAAGAGGTGGTCAAAAGATGTCAAATTGAATATATATGATGTTAACATGTCAATTGTACCAATATATGGTTGAATGTGACTCTTATAGGGTGCAAAATCACTCTACTATGGTGTAAAGTGACTTACAAGGTTGATTAGAGCAAAAAATTTGACCTAAAATTGACTCGTATAAAAGTGGTGCCAAGAGGTGGTAAAAGGATGTCAAATTGGATGTATATTATGTTATCATATTAATTGTACCATTATATAGTGCAATTGACTCTTATAGACTACAAATTTATTCTAATATGGCTGGAAGTCACTTACATGGTTGATTAGAGCCAAAATGTGGTCCAAAATTGACTTTTATAAAAGTGGTACCAAGAGGTGGTTAAAAGAAGTCAAGTTGAATGTATATGATGTTAACATGTCATTTGTACCAATATATGGTGGCATGTAACTCTTATAGGGTGCAAAATCACTCTAATATGTTGTAAAGTGACTTAAAAGCTTGATTAGAGCCAAAATGTGGCCCAAAATTGACTCGTATAAAAGTGGTATCCAGAGGTGGTTAAAGGTTGTCAATTGAATGTATATGATGTTCCCATGTCAATTGTACAATATATGGTGGCAAATGACTCTTATAGGGTGCAAAATTACTCTAATATGATGTAAAGTGACTTAGAAGGTTAATTAAAGCCAAAATGTGGCCCAAAATTAACTCGTATAAAAGTGGTACCAAGAGGTGGTCAAAAGATGTCAAATTGAATTTATATGATGTTAACATGTCAACTGTACCAATATATGGCTGAATGTGACTCTTATAGGGTGCAAAATCTTTTTACTATGGTGTAAAGTGACTTACAAGGTTGATTAGAGCAAAAAATTTGACTTAAAATTGACTCGTATAAAAGTGGTACCAATATAAGATGGCAAGTGACTTAGAGGGTTCCAAATCACTCTAATATGTTGTAAAGTGACTTAAAAGCTTGATTAGAGCCAAAATATAGCCCAAAATTGACTCAAATAAAAGTGGTACCAAGAAGTGGTTAAAGGATGTCAAATTGCATGTATATGATGTTTACATGTCAATTGCACAATTTAATGGTGGCAAGTGACTCTTATATGGTGCAAAATCACTCTAATATGGTGTAAAGTGACTTACAAGGTTGATTTGAGCCTAAATGTGGCCCAAAATTGACTCGTATAAAAGTGGTACCAAGAGGTGGTAAAAGATGTCTAATTGGATGTATATGACGTTAATATGTCAATTGTACCAATATATGGTGGAAAGTGACTCTTAAAGGGTTCAAAGTGACTCTAATATGGTGAAAAGTGACATGCATGGTTGATTAGAGCCAAAATATGGGATAAAATTGGCTCGTATGAAAGTGGTACAAAGAGGTGGTAAAGGAATGTTGAATTGGATGTATATGATGTTAACATATTAATTGTACCAATACATGGTGGCAATTGACTCTTATAGGGTGCAAAATCACTCTAATATGTTATAAAGTGACTTAAAAGCTTGATTAGAGCCAAAATGTGGCCAAAAATTGACTCGTATAAAAGTGGAACCAAGAGGCGGTAAAAGGATTTCAAATTGGATGTATATGATGTCATCATATTAATTGTACCAATATATGGTGGCAAATGACTCTTATAGGGTGCAAAATTACTCTAATATGGTGTAAAGTGACTTACAAGGTTAATTAAAGCCAAAATGTGGCCCAAAATTAACTTGTATAAAAGTGGTACCATGAGGTGGTCAAAAGATGTCAAATTGAATGTAAATGATGTTAACATGTCAATTGTACCAATATATTGCTGAATGTGACTCTTATAGGGTGCAAAATCACTCTACTATGGTGTAAAGTGATTTACAAGGTTGATTAGAGCAAAAAATTTGACCTAAAATTGACTCATTAAAAGTGGTACCAAGAGGTGGTAAAAGGACGTCTAATTGGATGTATATGATGTTAATATGTCAATTGTACCAATATATGGTGGAAAGTGACTCTTAGAGGGTGCCAAGTGACTCTAACATGGTGAAAAGTGACCTACGTAATTGATTAGAGCCAGAATGTGGGACAAAATAGACTCGTATGAAAGCGGTAAAAAGATGTGGTAAAAAAATGTCAAATTGGATGTATATGATGTTAATATGTTAATTGTACCAATATATGATGACAATTGACTTATAGGGTTCCAAATCACTCTAATATGTTGTAAAGTGACTTAAAAGCTTGATTAGAGCCAAAATGTAGCCCAAAATTGACTCGTATAAAAGTGGTAACAAGAAGTGGTTAAAGGATGTCAAATTGCATGTATATGATGTTTACATGTCAATTGTACAATGTAATGGTGGCAAGTGACTCTTATATGGTGCAAAATCACTCTAATATGGTGTAAAGTGACTTACAAGGTTGATTTGAGCCTAAATGTGGCCCAAAATTGACTCGTATAAAAGTGGTACCAAGAGGTGGTAAAAGATGTCTAATTGGATGTATATGACGTTAATATGTCAATTGTACCAATATATGATGGAAAGTGACTCTTAAAGGGTTCAAAGTGACTCTAATATGGTGAAAAGTGACATGCATAGTTGATTAGAGCCAAAATACGGGACAAAATTGGCTCGTATGAAAGTGGTACAAAGAGGTGGTAAAAGTATGTTGAATTGGATGTATATGATGTTAACATATTAATTGTACCAATACATGGTTGCAATTGACTCTTATAGGGTGTAAAATCACTCTAATATGTTATAAAGTGACTTAAAAGCTTGATTAGAGCCAAAATGTGGCCCAAAATTGACTCGTATAAAAGTGGAACCAAAAGGCGGTAAAAGGATTTCAAATTGGATGTATATGATGTCATCATGTTAATTGTACCAATATATGGTGGAAAATGACTCTTATAGGGTGCAAAATTACTCTAATATGGTGTAAAGTGACTTACAAGGTTAATTAAAGCCAAAATGTGGCCCAAAATTAACTCGTATAAAAGTGGTACCAAGAGGTGGTCAAAAGATGTCAAATTGAATGTATATGATGTTAATATGTCAATTGTACCAATATATGGTGGAAAGTGACTCTTAAAGGGTGCAAAGTGACTCTAACATGGTGAAAAGTGACCTACATTATTGATTAGAGCCAGAATGTGGGACAAAATAGACTCGTATGAAAGCGGTAAAAAGAAGTGGTAAAAAATGTCAAATTCGGTGTATATGATGTTAATATGTTAATTGTACCAATATATGATGGCAATTGACTTATAGGGTTCCAAATCACTCTAATATGTTGTAAAGTGACTTAAAAGCTTGATTAGAGCCAAAATGTAGCCCAAAATTGACTCGTATAAAAGTGGTAACAAGAAGTGGTTAAAGGATGTCAAATTGCATGTATATGATGTTTATATGTCAATTGTACAATGTAATGGTGGCTAGTGACTCTTATATGGTGCAAAATCACTCTAATATGGTGTAAAGTGACTTACAAGGTTGATTTGAGCCTAAATGTGGCCCAAAATTGACTCGTATAAAAGTGGTACCAAGAGGTGGTAAAAGATGTCTAATTGGATGTATATGACGTTAATATGTCAATTGTACCAATATATGATGTAAAGTGACTCTTAAAGGGTTCAAAGTGACTCTAATATGGTGAAAAGTGACATGCATAGTTGATTAGAGCCAAAATATGGGACAAAATTGGCTCGTATGAAAGTGGTACAAAGAGGTGGTAAAAGTATGTTGAATTGGATGTATATGATGTTAACATATTAGTTGTACCAATACATGGTTGCAATTGACTCTTATAGGGTGCAAAATCACTCTAATATGTTATAAAGTGACTTAAAAGCTTGATTAGAGCCAAAATGTGGCCCAAAATTGACTCGTATAAAAGTGGAACCAAGAGGCGGTAAAAGGATTTCAAATTGGATGTATATGATGTCATCATGTTAATTGTACCAATATATGGTGGAAAATGACTCTTATAGGGTGCAAAATTACTCTAATATGGTGTAAAGTGACTTACAAGGTTAATTAAAGCCAAAATGTGGCCCAAAATTAACTCGTATAAAAGTGGTACCAAGAGGTGGTCAAAAGATGTCAAATTGAATGTATATGATGTTAATATGTCAATTGTACCAATATATGGTGGAAAGTGACTCTTAAAGGGTGCAAAGTGACTCTAACATGGTGAAAAGTGACCTACATTATTGATTAGAGCCAGAATGTGGGACAAAATAGACTCGTATGAAAGTGGTAAAAAGAGGTGGTAAAAAATGTCAAATTCGATGTATATGATGTTAATATGTTAATTGTACCAATATATGATGGAAAGTGACTAATAGGGTTCCAAATCACTCTAATATGTTGTAAAGTGACTTAAAAGCTTGATTAGAGCCAAAATGTAGCCCAAAATTGACTCGTATAAAAGTGGTACCAAGAAGTGGTTAAAGGATGTCAAATAGCATGTATATGATGTTTACATGTCAATTGTACAATTTAATGGTGGCAAGTGACTCTTATATGGTGCAAAATCACTCTAATATGGTGTAAAGTGACTTACAAGGTTGATTTGAGCCTAAATGTGGCCCAAAATTGACTCGTATAAAAGTGGTACCAAGAGGTGGTAAAAGATGTCTAATTGGATGTATATGACGTTAATATGTCAATGTACCAATATATGGTGGAAAGTGACTCTTAAAGGGTTCAAAGTGACTCTAATATGGTGAAAAATGACATGCATGGTTGATTAGAGCCAAAATATGGGACAAAATTGACTCGTATAAAAGTGGTACAAAGAGGTGGTAAAGGTATGTTGAATTGGATGTATATGATGTTAACATATTAATTGTACCAATACATGGTGGCAATTAACTCTTATAGGGTGCAAAATCACTCTAATATGTTAGAAAGTGACTTAAAAGCTTGATTAGAGCCAAAATGTGGCCCAAAATTGACTCGTATAAAAGTGGAACCAAGAGGCGGTAAAAGGATTTCAAATTGGATGTATATGATGTCATCATGTTAATTGTACCAATATATGGTGGAAAATGACTCTTATAGGGTGCAAAATTACTCTAATATGGTGTAAAGTGACTTACAAGGTTAATTAAAGCCAAAATGTGGCCCAAAATTAACTCGTATAAAAGTGGTACCAAGAGGTGGTCAAAAGATGTCAAATTGAATGTATATGATGTTAATATGTCAATTGTACCAATATATGGTGGAAAGTGACTCTTAAAGGGTGCAAAGTGACTCTAACATGGTGAAAAGTGACCTACATTATTGATTAGAGCCAGAATGTGGGACAAAATAGACTCGTATGAAAGCGGTAAAAAGAGGTGGTAAAAAATGTCAAATTCGATGTATATGATGTTAATATGTTAATTGTACCAATATATGATGGAAAGTGACTAATAGGGTTCCAAATCACTCTAATATGTTGTAAAGTGACTTAAAAGCTTGATTAGAGCCAAAATGTAGCCCAAAATTGACTCGTATAAAAGTGGTACCAAGAAGTGGTTAAAGGATGTCAAATTGCATGTATATGATGTTTACATGTCAATTGTACAATTTAATGGTGGCAAGTGACTCTTATATGGTGCAAAATCACTCTAATATGGTGTAAAGTGACTTACAAGGTTGATTTGAGCCTAAATGTGGCCCAAAATTGACTCGTATAAAAGTGGTACCAAGAGGTGGTAAAAGATGTCTAATTGGATATATATGACGTTAATATGTCAATTGTACCAATATATGGTGGAAAGTGACTCTTAAAGGGTTCAAAGTGACTCTAATATGGTGAAAAGTGACATGCATGGTTGATTAGAGCCAAAATATGGGACAAAATTGACTCGTATAAAAGTGGTACAAAGAGGTGGTAAAGGTATGTTGAATTGGATGTATATGATGTTAACATATTAATTGTACCAATACATGGTGGCAATTAACTCTTATAGGGTGCAAAATCACTCTAATATGTTATAAAGTGACTTAAAATCTTGATTAGAGCCAAAATGTGGCCCAAAATTGACTCGTATAAAAGTGGAACCAAGAGGCGGTAAAAGGATGTCAAATTGGATGTATATGATGTCATCATGGTAATTGTACCAATATATGGTGGCAAATGACTCTTATAGGGTGCAAAATTACTCTAATATGGTGTAAAGTGACTTACAAGGTTAATTAAAGCCAAAATGTGGCCCAAAATTAACTTGTATAAAAGTGGTACCAAGAGGTGGTCAAAAGATGTCAAATTGAATGTATATGATGTTAATATGTCAATTATACCAATATATGGTGGAAAGTGACTCTTAGAGGGTGCAAAGTGACTCTAACATGGTGAAAAGTGACCTACGTAATTGATTAGAGCCAGAATGTGGGACAAAATAGACTCGTATGAAAGCGGTAAAAAGATGTGGTAAAAAAATGTCAAATTGGATGTATATGATGTTAATATGTTAATTGTACCAATATATGATGGCAATTGGCTTATAGGGTTCCAAATCACTCTAATATGTTGTAAAGTGACTTAAAAGCTTGGTTAGAGCCAAAATGTAGCCCAAAATTGACTCGTATAAAAGTGGTACCAAGAAGTGGTTAAAGGATGTCAAATTGCATGTATATGATGTTTACATGTCAATTGTACAATGTAATGGTGGTAAGTGACTCTTATATGGTGCAAAATCACTCTAATATGGTGTAAAGTGACTTACAAGGTTGATTTGAGCCTAAATGTGGCCCAAAATTGACTCGTATAAAAGTGGTACCAAGAGGTGGTAAAAGATGTCTAATTGGATGTATATGATGTTAATATGTCAATTGTACCAATATATGATGGAAAGTGACTCTTAAAGGGTTCAAAATGACTCTAATATGATGAAAAGTGACATGCATGGTTGATTAGAGCCAAAATATGGGACAAAATTGGCTCGTATAAAAGTGGTACAAAGAGGTGGTAAAAGTATGTTGAATTGGATGTATATGATGTTAACATATTAATTGTACCAATACATGGTTGCAATTGACTCTTATAGGGTGCAAAATCACTCTAATATGTTATAAAGTGACTTAAAAGCTTGATTAGAGCCAAAATGTAGCCCAAAATTGACTCGTATAAAAGTGGAACCAAGAGGCGGTAAAAGGATTTCAAATTGGATGTATATGATGTCATCATTTTAATTGTACCAATATATGGTGGAAAATGACTCTTATAGGGTGCAAAATTACTCTAATATGGTGTAAAGTGACTTACAAGGTTAATTAAAGCCAAAATGTGGCCCAAAATTAACTCGTATAAAAGTGGTACCAAGAGGTGGTCAAAAGATGTCAAATTGAATGTATATGATGTTAATATGTCAATTGTACCAATATATGGTGGAAAGTGACTCTTAAAGGGTGCAAAGTGACTCTAACATGGTGAAAAGTGACCTACATTATTGATTAGAGCCAGAATATGGGATAAAATAGACTCGTATGAAAGCGGTAAAAAGAGGTGGTAAAAAATGTCAAATTCGATGTATATGATGTTAATATGTTAATTGTACCAATATATGATGGCAATTGACTTATAGGGTTCCAAATCACTCTAATATGTTGTAAAGTGACTTAAAAGCTTGATTAGAGCCAAAATGTAGCCCAAAATTGACTCGTATAAAAGTGGTAACAAGAAGTGGTTAAAGGATGTCAAATTGCATGTATATGATGTTTACATGTCAATTGTACAATGTAATGGTGGCAAGTGACTCTTATATGGTGCAAAATCACTCTAATATGGTGTAAAGTGACTTACAAGGTTGATTTGAGCCTAAATGTGGCCCAAAATTGACTCGTATAAAAGTGGTACCAAGAGGTGGTAAAAGATGTCTAATTGGATGTATATGACGTTAATATGTCAATTGTACCAATATATGATGGAAAGGGACTCTTAAAGGGTTCAAAGTGACTCTAATATGGTGAAAAGTGACATGCATAGTTGATTAGAGCCAAAATATGGGACAAAATTGGCTCGTATGAAAGTGGTATAAAGAGGTGGTAAAAGTATGTTGAATTGGATGTAATGATGTTAACATATTAATTGTACCAATACATGGTTGCAATTGACTCTTATAGGGTGCAAAATCACTCTAATATGTTATAAAGTGACTTAAAAGCTTGATTAGAGCCAAAATGTGGCCCAAAATTGACTCGTATAAAAGTGGAACCAAGAGGCGGTAAAAGGATGTCAAATTGGATGTATATGATGTCATCATGTTAATTGTACCAATATATGGTGGCAAATGACTCTTATAGGGTGCAAAATTACTCTAATATGGTGTAAAGTGACTTACAAGGTTAATTAAAGCCAAAATGTGGCCCAAAATTAACTTGTATAAAAGTGGTACCATGAGGTGGTCAAAAGATGTCAAATTGAATGTAAATGATGTTAAAATGTTAATTGTACCAATATATTGCTGAATGTGACTCTTATAGGGTGCAAAATCACTCTACTATGGTGTAAAGTGACTTACAAGGTTGATTAGAGCAAAAAATTTGACCTAAAATTGACTCGTATAAAAGTGGTACCAAGAGGTGGTAAAAGGACGTCTAATTGGATGTATATGATGTTAATATGTCAATTGTACCAATATATGGTGGAAAGTGACTCTTAGAGGGTGCAAAGTGACTCTAACATGGTGAAAAGTGACCTACGTAATTGATTAGAGCCAGAATGTGGGACAAAATAGACTCGTATGAAAGCGGTAAAAAGATGTGGTAAAAAAATGTCAAATTGGATGTATATGATGTTAATATGTTAATTGTACCAATATATGATGGCAATTGACTTATAGGGTTCCAAATCACTCTAATATGTTGTAAAGTGACTTAAAAGCTTGATTAGAGCCAAAATGTAGCCCAAAATTGACTCGTATAAAAGTGGTACCAAGAAGTGGTTAAAGGATGTCAAATTGCATGTATATGATGTTTACATGTCAATTGTACAATGTAATGGTGGCAAGTGACTCTTATATGGTGCAAAATCACTCTAATATGGTGTAAAGTGACTTACAAGGTTGATTTGCGCCTAAATGTGGCCCAAAATTGACTCGTATAAAAGTGGTACCAAGAGGTGGTAAAAGATGTCTAATTGGATGTATATGACGTTAATATGTCAATTGTACCAATATATGATGGAAAGTGACTCTTAAAGGGTTCAAAGTGACTCTAATATGGTGAAAAGTGACATGCATGGTTGATTAGAGCCAAAATATGGGACAAAATTGGCTCGTATGAAAGTGGTACAAAGAGGTGGTAAAAGTATGTTGAATTGGATGTATATGATGTTAACATATTAATTGTACCAATACATGGTTGCAATTGACTCTTATAGGGTGCAAAATCACTCTAATATGTTATAAAGTGACTTAAAAGCTTGATTAGAGCCAAAATGTGGCCCAAAATTGACTCGTATAAAAGTGGAACCAAGAGGCGGTAAAAGGATTTCAAATTGGATGTATATGATGTCATCATGTTAATTGTACCAATATATGGTGGAAAATGACTCTTATAGGGTGCAAAATTACTCTAATATGGTGTAAAGTGACTTACAAGGTTAATTAAAGCCAAAATGTGGCCCAAAATTAACTCGTATAAAAGTGGTACCAAGAGGTGGTCAAAAGATGTCAAATTGAATGTATATGATGTTAATATGTCAATTGTACCAATATATGGTGTAAAGTGACTCTTAAAGGGTGCAAAGTGACTCTATCATGGTGAAAAGTGACCTACATTATTGATTAGAGCCAGAATGTGGGACAAAATAGACTCGTATGAAAGTGGTAAAAAGAGGTGGTAAAAAATGTCAAATTTGATGTATATGATGTTAATATGTTAATTGTACCAATATATGATGGAAAGTGACTAATAGGGTTCCAAATCACTCTAATATGTTGTAAAGTGACTTAAAAGCTTGATTAGAGACAAAATGTAGCCCAAAATTGACTCGTATAAAAGTGGTACCAAGAAGTGGTTAAAGGATGTCAAATTGCATGTATATGATGTTTACATGTCAATTGTACAATTTAATGGTAGCAAGTGACTCTTATATGGTGCAAAATCACTCTAATATGGTGTAAAGTGACTTACAAGGTTGATTTGAGCCTAAATGTGGCCCAAAATTGACTCGTATAAAAGTGGTACCAAGAGGTGGTAAAAGATGTCTAATTGGATGTATATGACGTTAATATGTCAATTGTACCAATATATGGTGGAAAGTGACTCTTAAAGGGTTCAAAGTGACTCTAATATGGTGAAAAGTGACATGCATGGTTGATTAGAGCCAAAATATGGGACAAAATTGACTCGTATAAAAGTGGTACAAAGAGGTGGTAAATGTATGTTGAATTGGATGTATATGATGTTAACATATTAATTGTACCAATACATGGTGGCAATTAACTCTTATAGGGTGCAAAATCACTCTAATATGTTATAAAGTGACTTAAAATCTTGATTAGAGCCAAAATGTGGCCCAAAATTGACTCGTATAAAAGTGGAACCAAGAGGCGGTAAAAGGATGTCAAATTGGATGTATATGATGTCATCATGTTAATTGTACCAATATATGGTGGCAAATGACTCTTATAGGGTGAAAAATTACTCTAATATGGTGTAAAGTGACTTACAAGGTTAATTAAAGCCAAAATGTGGCCCAAAATTAACTTGTATAAAAGTGGTACCATGAGGTGGTCAAAAGATGTCAAATTGAATGTATATGATGTTAACATGTCAATTGTACGAATATATTGCTGAATGTGACTCTTATAGGGTACAAAATCACTCTACTATGGTGTAAAGTGACTTACAAGGTTGATTAGAGCAAAAAGTTTGACCTAAAATTGACTCGTATAAAAGTGGTACCAAGAGGTGGTAAAAGGACGTCTAATTGGATGTATATGATGTTAATATGTCAATTGTACCAATATATGGTGGAAAGTGACTCTTAGAGGGTGCAAAGTGACTCTAACATGGTGAAAAGTGACCTACGTAATTGATTAGAGCCAGAATGTGGGACAAAATAGACTCGTATGAAAGCGGTAAAAAGATGTGGTAAAAAAATGTCAAATTGGATGTATATGATGTTAATATGTTAATTGTACCAATATATGATGGCAAGTGACTTATAGGGTTCCAAATCACTCTAATATGTTGTAAAGTGACTTAAAAGCTTAATTAGAGCCAAAATGTAGCCCACAATTGACTCGTATAAAAGTGGTACCAAGAAGTGGTTAAAGGATGTCAAATTGCATGTATATGATGTTTACATGTCAATTGTACAATGTAATAGTGGCAAGTGACTCTTATATGGTGCAAAATCACTCTAATATGGTGTAAAGTGACTTACAAGGTTGATTTGAGCCTAAATGTGGCCCAAAATTGACTCGTAAAAAAGTGGTACCAAGAGGTGGTAAAAGATGTCTAATTGGATGTATATGACGTTAATATGTCAATTGTACCAATATATGGTGGAAAGTGACTCTTAAAGGGTTCAAAGTGACTCTAATATGGTGAAAAGTGACATGCATGGTTGATTAGAGCCAAAATATGGGACAAAATTGACTCGTATAAAAGTGGTACAAAGAGGTGGTAAAGGTATGTTGAATTGGATGTATATTATGTTAACATATTAATTGTACCAATACATGGTGGCAATTAACTCTTATAGGGTGCAAAATCACTCTAATATGTTATAAAGTGACTTAAAATCTTGATTAGAGCCAAAATGTGGCCCAAAATTGACTCGTATAAAAGTGAAACCAAGAGGCGGTAAAAGGATGTCAAATTGGATGTATATGATGTCATCATGTTAATTGTACCAATATATGGTGGCAAATGACTCTTATAGGGTGCAAAATTACTCTAATATAGTGTAAAGTGACTTACAAGGTTAACTGAAGCCAAAATGTGGCCCAAAATTAACTCGTATTAAAGTGGTACCAAGAGGTGGTCAAAAGATGTCAAATTGAATGTATATGATGTTAACATGTCAATTGTACCAATATATGGCTGAATGTGACTCATATAGGGTGCAAAATCACTCTACTATGGTGTAAAGTGACATACAAGGTTGATTAGAGCAAAAAATTTGACCTAAAATTGACTCGTATAAAAGTGGTACCAAGAGGTGGTAAAAGGATGTCTAATTGGATGTATATGATGTTAATATGTCAATTGTACCAATATATGGTCGAAAGTGTTTCTTAAAGTGTGTAAACTGACTCTAACATTGTGAAAAGTGACCTACATAATTGATTAGAGCCAGACTGTGGGACAAAATAGACTCGTATGAAAGCGGTAAAAAGAGGTGGTAAAAAATGTCAAATTGGATGTATATGATGTTAATATGTTAATTGTACCAATAAATGGTGGCAATTAACTCTTATAGGGTGCAAAATCACTCTAATATGTTATAAAGTGACTTAAAAGCTTGATTAGAGCCAAAATGTAGCCCAAAATTGACTCGTATAAAAGTGGTACCAAGAATTGGTTAAAGGATGTCAAATTGCATGTATATAATGTTTACATGTCAATTGTACAATTTAATGGTGGCAAGTAACTCTTATATGGTGCAAAATCACTCTAATATGTTATAAAGTGACTTAAAAGCATAATTAGAGCCAAAATGTGGCCCAAAATTGACTCGTATAAAAGTGTTACCAAGAGGCGGTAAAAGGATTTCAAATTGGATGTATATGATGTCATCATGTTAATTGTACCAATATATGGTGGCAAATGACTCTTATAGGGTGCAAAATTACTCTAATATGGTGTAAAGTGACTTACAAGGTTAATTAAATCCTAAATGTGGCCCAAAATTAACTCGTATAAAAGTGGAACCAAGAGGTGGTCAAAAGATGTCAAATTGAATGTATATGATGTTAACATGTCAACTGTACCAATATATGGCTGAATGTGACTCTTATATGGTGCAAAATCACTCTACTATGGTGTAAAGTGACTTACAAGGTTGATTAGAGCAAAAAATTTGGCCTAAAATTGACTCGTATAAAAGTGGTACCCAGAGGTGATAAAAGGATGTCAAATTGGATGTATATTATGTTATCATATTAATTGTACCATTATATAGTGCAATTGACTCTTATAGACTGCAAATTTATTCTAATATGGCTGAAAGTCACTTACATGGTTGATTAGAACCAAAATGTGGCCCAAAATTGATTTTTATTAAAGTGGTACCAAGAGGTGGTTAAAAGATGTCAAGTTGGATGTATATGATGTTAACATGTTAATTGTACCGATATATGGTGGCAAGTAACTCTTATAGAGTGCAAACACACTCTAATATGCTGTAAAGTGACTTAAAAGGTTGATTAGAGCCAAAATGTGGCCCAAAATTGACTCGTATAATAGTGGTACCCAAAGGTGGTTAAAGGATGTCAATTGCATGTATATGATGTTCACATGTCAATTGTACAATTTAATGGTGGCAATTGACTCTTATATGGTGCAAAATCACTCTAATATAGTTGAAAGTGACTTACAAGGTTTATTTGAGCCAAAATATGGTCCAAAACTGACTCGTATAAAAGTGGTATCAATAGGCGGTAAAAGGATGTCTAATTGGATGTATATGATGTTAATATGTCAATTGTACCAATATATGGTGGAAAGTGTTTCTTAAAGGGTGTAAAGTGACTCTAACATGGTGAAAAGTGACCTACATAATTGATTAGAGCCAGACTGTGGGACAAAATAGACTCGTATGAAAGCGGTAAAAAGAGGTGGTTAAAAAATGTCAAATTGGATGTATATGATGTTAATATGTTAATTGTACCAATATATGATGGCAAGTGACTTATAGGGTTCCAAAGCACTCTAATATGTTGTAAAGTGACTTAAAAGCTTGATTAGAGCCAAAATGTAGCCCAAAATTGACTCGTATAAAAGTGGTACCAAGAAGTGGTTAAAGGATGTCAAATTGCATGTATATAATGTTTACATGTCAATTGTACAATTTAATGGTGGCAAATAACTCTTATATGGTGCAAAATCACTCTAATATGTTATAAAGTGACTTAAAAGCATGATTAGAGCCAAAATGTGGCCCAAAATTGACTCGTATAAAAGTGTTACCAAGAGGCGGTAAAAGGATTTCAAATTGGATGTATATGATGTCATCATGTTAATTGTACCAATATTTGGTGGCAAATGACTCTTATAGGGTGCAAAATTACTCTAATATGGTGTAAAGTGACTTACAAGGTTAATTAAATCCTAAATGTGGCCCAAAATTAACTCGTATAAAAGTGGAACCAAGAGGTGGTCAAAAGATGTCAAATTGAATGTATATGATGTTAACATGTCAACTGTACCAATATATGGCTGAATGTGACTCTTATATGGTGCAAAATCACTCTACTATGGTGTAAAGTGACTTACAAGGTTGATTAGAGCAAAAAATTTGGCCTAAAATTGACTCGTATAAAAGTGGTACCAAGAGGTGATAAAAGGATGTCAAATTGGATGTATATTATGTTATCATATTAATTGTACCATTATATAGTGCAATTGACTCTTATAGACTGCAAATTTATTCTAATATGGCTGAAAGTCACTTACATGGTTGATTAGAACCAAAATGTGGCCCAAAATTGACTTTTATTAAAGTGGTACCAAGAGGTGGTTAAAAGATGTCAAGTTGGATGTATATGATGTCAACATGTTAATTGTACCGATATATGGTGGCAAGTAACTCTTATAGAGTGCAAACTCACTCTAATATGCTGTAAAGTGACTTAAAAGCTTGATTAGAGCCAAAATGTGGCCCAAAATTGACTCGTATAATAGTGGTACCCAA
The DNA here is from genome assembly GCF_009905375.1 of Apium graveolens. Classification (NCBI taxonomy): domain Eukaryota; kingdom Viridiplantae; phylum Streptophyta; class Magnoliopsida; order Apiales; family Apiaceae; genus Apium; species Apium graveolens. The sequence goes on from NC_133652.1 coordinate 233,945,870, forward strand.
AGGTGGTTAAAGGATGTCAATTGCATGTATATGATGTTCACATGTCAATTGTACAATTTAATGGTGGCAATTGACTCTTATATGGTGCAAAATCACTCTAATATAGTTGAAAGTGACTTACAAGGTTTATTTGAGCCAAAATATGGTCCAAAACTGACTCGTATAAAAGTGGTATCAATAGGCGGTAAAAGGATGTCTAATTGGATGTATATGATGTTAATATGTCAATTGTACCAATATATGGTGGAAAGTGTTTCTTAAAGGGTGTAAAGTGACTCTAACATGGTGAAAAGTGACCTACATAATTGATTAGAGCCAGACTGTGGGACAAAATAGACTCGTATGAAAGCGGTAAAAAGAGGTGGTAAAAAAATGTCAAATTGGATGTATATGATGTTAATATGTTAATTGTACCAATATATGATGGCAAGTGACTTATAGGGTTCCAAAGCACTCTAATATGTTGTAAAGTGACTTAAAAGCTTGATTAGAGCCAAAATGTAGCCCAAAATTGACTCGTATAAAAGTGGTACCAAGAAGTGGTTAAAGGATGTCAAATTGCATGTATATAATGTTTACATGTCAATTGTACAATTTAATGGTGGCAAGTAACTCTTATATGGTGCAAAATCACTCTAATATGTTGTAAAGTGACTTAAAAGCATGATTAGAGCCAAAATGTGGCCCAAAATTGACTCGTATAAAAGTGTTACCAAGAGGCGGTAAAAGGATTTCAAATTGGATGTATATGATGTCATCATGTTAATTGTACCAATATTTGGTGGCAAATGACTCTTATAGGGTGCAAAATTACTCTAATATGGTGTAAAGTGACTTACAAGGTTAATTAAATCCTAAATGTGGCCCAAAATTAACTCGTATAAAAGTGGAACCAAGAGGTGGTCAAAAGATGTCAAATTGAATGTATATGATGTTAACATGTCAACTGTACCAATATATGGCTGAATGTGACTCTTATATGGTGTAAAATCACTCTACTATGGTGTAAAGTGACTTACAAGGTTGATTAGAGCAAAAAATTTGGCCTAAAATTGACTCGTATAAAAGTGGTACCAAGAGGTGATAAAAGGATGTCAAATTGGATGTATATTATGTTATCATATTAATTGTACCATTATATAGTGCAATTGACTCTTATAGACTTCAAATTTATTCTAATATGGCTGAAAGTCACTTACATGGTTGATTAGAACCAAAATGTGGCCCAAAATTGACTTTTATTAAAGTGTTACCAAGAGGTGGTTAAAAGATGTCAAGTTGGATGTATATGATGTTAACATGTTAATTGTACCGATATATGGTGGCAAGTAACTCTTATAGAGTGCAAACTCACTCTAATATGCTGTAAAGTGACTTAAAAGGCTTGATTAGAGCCAAAATGTGGCCCAAAATTGACTCGTATAATAGTAGTACCCAAAGGTGGTTAAAGGATGTCAATTGCATGTATATGATGTTCACATGTCAATTGTACAATTTAATGGTGGCAATTGACTCTTATATGGTGCAAAATCACTCTAATATGGTTGAAAGTGACTTACACGGTTTATTTGAGCCAAAATATGGTCCAAAACTGACTCGTATAAAAGTGGTATCAATAGGCGGTAAAAGGATGTCTAATTGGATGTATATGATGTTAATATGTCAATTGTACCAATATATGGTGGAAAGTGTTTCTTAAAGGGTGTAAAGTGACTCTAACATGGTGAAAAGTGACCTACATAATTGATTAGAGCCAGACTGTGGGACAAAATAGACTCGTATGAAAGCGGTAAAAAGAGGTGGTAAAAAAATGTCAAATTGGATGTATATGATGTTAATATGTTAATTGTACCAATATATGATGGCAAGTGACTTATAGGGTTCCAAAGCACTCTAATATGTTGTAAAGTGACTTAAAAGCTTGATTAGAGCCAAAATGTAGCCCAAAATTGACTCGTATAAAAGTGGTACCAAGAAGTGGTTAAAGGATGTCAAATTGCATGTATATAATGTTTACATGTCAATTGTACAATTTAATGGTGGCAAGTAACTCTTATATGGTGCAAAATCACTCTAATATGTTATAAAGTGACTTAAAAGCATGATTAGAGCCAAAATGTGGCCCAAAATTGACTCGTATAAAAGTGTTACCAAGAGGCGGTAAAAGGATTTCAAATTGGATGTATATGATGTCATCATGTTAATTGTACCAATATTTGGTGGCAAATGACTCTTATTAGGGTGCAAAATTACTCTAATATGGTGTAAAGTGACTTACAAGGTTAATTAAATCCTAAATGTGGCCCAAAATTAACTCGTATAAAAGTGGAACCAAGAGGTGGTCAAAAGATGTCAAATTGAATGTATATGATGTTAACATGTCAACTGTACCAATATATGGCTGAATGTGACTCTTATATGGTGCAAAATCACTCTACTATGGTGTAAAGTGACTTACAAGGTTGATTAGAGCAAAAAATTTGGCCCTAAAATTGACTCGTATAAAAGTGGTACCAAGAGGTGATAAAAGGATGTCAAATTGGATGTATATTATGTTATCATATTAATTGTACCATTATATAGTGCAATTGACTCTTATAGACTGCAAATTTATTCTAATATGGCTGAAAGTCACTTACATGGTTGATTAGAACCAAAATGTGGCCCAAAATTGACTTTTATTAAAGTGGTACCAAGAGGTGGTTAAAAGATGTCAAGTTGGATGTATATGATGTTAACATGTTAATTGTCACCGATATATGGTGGCAAGTAACTCTTATAGAGTGCAAACTCACTCTAATATGCTGTAAAGTGACTTAAAAGCTTGATTAGAGCCAAAATGTGGCCCAAAATTGACTCGTATAATAGTGGTACCCAAAGGTGGTTAAAGGATGTCAATTGCATGTATATGATGTTCACATGTCAATTGTACAATTTAATGGTGGAAATTGACTCTTATATGGTGCAAAATCACTCTAATATAGGTTGAAAGTGACTTACAAGGTTTATTTGAGCCAAAATATGGTCCAAAACTGACTCGTATAAAAGTGGTATCAATAGGCGGTAAAAGGATGTCTAATTGGATGTATATGATGTTAATATGTCAATTGTACCAATATATGGTGGAAAGTGTTTCTTAAAGGGTGTAAAGTGACTCTAACATGGTGAAAAGTGACCTACATAATTGATTAGAGCCAGACTGTGGGACAAAATAGACTCGTATGAAAGCGGTAAAAAGAGGTGGTAAAAAAATGTCAAATTGGATGTATATGATGTTAATATGTTAATTGTACCAATATATGATGGCAAGTGACTTATAGGGTTCCAAAGCACTCTAATATGTTGTAAAGTGACTTAAAAGCTTGATTAGAGCCAAAATGTAGCCCAAAATTGACTCGTATAAAAGTGGTACCAAGAAGTGGTTAAAGGATGTCAAATTGCATGTATATAATGTTTACATGTCAATTGTACAATTTAATGGTGGCAAGTAACTCTTATATGGTGCAAAATCACTCTAATATGTTAGTAAAGTGACTTAAAAGCATGATTAGAGCCAAAATGTGGCCCAAAATTGACTCGTATAAAAGTGTTACCAAGAGGCGGTAAAAGGATTTCAAATTGGATGTATATGATGTCATCATGTTAATTGTACCAATATTTGGTGGCAAATGACTCTTATTAGGGTGCAAAATTACTCTAATATGGTGTAAAGTGACTTACAAGGTTAATTAAATCCTAAATGTGGCCCAAAATTAACTCGTATAAAAGTGGAACCAAGAGGTGGTCAAAAGATGTCAAATTGAATGTATATGATGTTAACATGTCAACTGTACCAATATATGGCTGAATGTGACTCTTATATGGTGCTAAAATCACTCTACTATGGTGTAAAGTGACTTACAAGGTTGATTAGAGCAAAAAATTTGGCCTAAAATTGACTCGTATAAAAGTGGTACCAAGGAGGTGATAAAAGGATGTCAAATTGGATGTATATTATGTTATCATATTAATTGTACCATTATATAGTGCAATTGACTCTTATAGACTGCAAATTTATTCTAATATGGCTGAAAGTCACTTACATGGTTGATTAGAACCAAAATGTGGCCCAAAATTGACTTTTATTAAAGTGGTACCAAGAGGTGGTTAAAAGATGTCAAGTTGGATGTATATGATGTTAACATGTTAATTGTACCGATATATGGTGGCAAGTAACTCTTATAGAGTGCAAACTCACTCTAATATGCTGTAAAGTGACTTAAAAGCTTGATTAGAGCCAAAATGTGGCCCAAAATTGACTCGTATAATAGTGGTACCCAAAGGTGGTTAAAGGATGTCAATTGCATGTATATGATGTTCACATGTCAATTGTACAATTTAATGGTGGCAATTGACTCTTATATGGTGCAAAATCACTCTAATATGGTTGAAAGTGACTTACAAGGTTTATTTGAGCCAAAATATGGTCCAAAACTGACTCGTATAAAAGTGGTATCAATAGGCGGTAAAAGGATGTCTAATTGGATGTATATGATGTTAATATGTCAATTGTACCAATATATGGTGGAAAGTGTTTCTTAAAGGGTGTAAAGTGACTCTAACATGGTGAAAAGTGACCTACATAATTGATTAGAGCCAGACTGTGGGACAAAATAGACTCGTATGAAAGCGGTAAAAAGAGGTGGTAAAAAAATGTCAAATTGGATGTATATGATGTTAATATGTTAATTGTACCAATATATGATGGCAAGTGACTTATAGGGTTCCAAAGCACTCTAATATGTTGTAAAGTGACTTAAAAGCTTGATTAGAGCCAAAATGTAGCCCAAAATTGACTCGTATAAAAGTGGTACCAAGAAGTGGTTAAAGGATGTCAAATTGCATGTATATAATGTTTACATGTCAATTGTACAATTTAATGGTGGCAAGTAACTCTTATATGGTGCAAAATCACTCTAATATGTTATAAAGTGACTTAAAAGCATGATTAGAGCCAAAATGTGGCCCAAAATTGACTCGTATAAAAGTGTTACCAAGAGGCGGTAAAAGGATTTCAAATTGGATGTATATGATGTCATCATGTTAATTGTACCAATATTTGGTGGCAAATGACTCTTATTAGGGTGCAAAATTACTCTAATATGGTGTAAAGTGACTTACAAGGTTAATTAAATCCTAAATGTGGCCCAAAATTAACTCGTATAAAAGTGGAACCAAGAGGTGGTCAAAAGATGTCAAATTGAATGTATATGATGTTAACATGTCAACTGTACCAATATATGGCTGAATGTGACTCTTATATGGTGCAAAATCACTCTACTATGGTGTAAAGTGACTTACAAGGTTGATTAGAGCAAAAAATTTGGCCTAAAATTGACTCGTATAAAAGTGGTACCAGGAGGTGATAAAAGGATGTCAAATTGGATGTATATTATGTTATCATATTAATTGTACCATTATATAGTGCAATTGACTCTTATAGACTGCAAATTTATTCTAATATGGCTGAAAGTCACTTACATGGTTGATTAGAACCAAAATGTGGCCCAAAATTGACTTTTATTAAAGTGGTACCAAGAGGTGGTTAAAAGATGTCAAGTTGGATGTATATGATGTTAACATGTTAATTGCACCGATATATGGTGGCAAGTAACTCTTATAGAGTGCAAACTCACTCTAAGATGCTGTAAAGTGACTTAAAAGCTTGATTAGAGCCAAAATGTGGCCCAAAATTGACTCGTATAATAGTGGTACCCAAAGGTGGTTAAAAGATGTCAATTGCATGTATATGATGTTCACATGTCAATTGTACAATTTAATGGTGGAAATTGACTCTTATATGGTGCAAAATCACTCTAATATGGTTGAAAGTGACTTACAAGGTTTATTTGAGCCAAAATATGGTCCAAAACTGACTCGTATAAAAGTGGTATCAATAGGCGGTAAAAGGATGTCTAATTGGATGTATATGATGTTAATATGTCAATTGTACCAATATATGGTGGAAAGTGTTTCTTAAAGGGTGTAAAGTGACTCTAACATGGTGAAAAGTGACCTACATAATTGATTAGAGCCAGACTGTGGGACGAAATAGACTCGTATGAAAGCGGTAAAAAGAGGTGGTAAAAAAATGTCAAATTGGATGTATATGATGTTAATATGTTAATTGTACCAATATATGATGGCAAGTGACTTATAGGGTTCCAAAGCACTCTAATATGTTGTAAAGTGACTTAAAAGCTTGATTAGAGCCAAAATGTAGCCCAAAATTGACTCGTATAAAAGTGGTACCAAGAAGTGGTTAAAGGATGTCAAATTGCATGTATATAATGTTTACATGTCAATTATACAATTTAATGGTGGCAAGTAACTCTTATATGGTGCAAAATCACTCTAATATGTTATAAAGTGACTTAAAAGCATGATTAGAGCCAAAATGTGGCCCAAAATTGACTCGTATAAAAGTGTTACCAAGAGGCGGTAAAAGGATTTCAAATTGGATGTATATGATGTCATCATGTTAATTGTACCAATATTTGGTGGCAAATGACTCTTATTGGGTGCAAAATTACTCTAATATGGTGTAAAGTGACTTACAAGGTTAATTAAATCCTAAATGTGGCCCAAAATTAACTCGTATAAAAGTGGAACCAAGAGGTGGTCAAAAGATGTCAAATTGAATGTATATGATGTTAACATGTCAACTGTACCAATATATGGCTGAATGTGACTCTTATATGGTGCAAAATCACTCTACTATGGTGTAAAGTGACTTACAAGGTTGATTAGAGCAAAAAATTTGGCCTAAAATTGACTCGTATAAAAGTGGTACCAGGAGGTGATAAAAGGATGTCAAATTGGATGTATATTATGTTATCATATTAATTGTACCATTATATAGTGCAATTGACTCTTATAGACTGCAAATTTATTCTAATATGGCAGAAAGTCACTTACATGGTTGATTAGAACCAAAATGTGGCCCAAAATTGACTTTTATTAAAGTGGTACCAAGAGGTGGTTAAAAGATGTCAAGTTGGATGTATATGATGTTAACATGTTAATTGTACCGATATATGGTGGCAAGTAACTCTTATAGAGTGCAAACTCACTCTAATATGCTGTAAAGTGACTTAAAAGCTTGATTAGAGCCAAAATGTGGCCCAAAATTGACTCGTATAATAGTGGTACCCAAAGGTGGTTAAAGGATGTCAATTACATGTATATGATGTTCACATGTCAATTGTACAATTTAATGGTGGCAATTGACTCTTATATGGTGCAAAATCACTCTGATATGGTTGAAAGTGACTTACAAGGTTTATTTGAGCCAAAATATGGTCCAAAACTGACTCGTATAAAAATGGTATCAATAGGCGGTAAAAGGATGTCTAATTGGATGTATATGATGTTAATATGTCAATTGTACCAATATATGGTGGAAAGTGTTTCTTAAAGGGTGTAAAGTGACTCTAACATGGTGAAAAGTGACCTACATAATTGATTAGAGCCAGACTGTGGGACAAAATAGACTCGTATGAAAGCGGTAAAAAGAGGTGGTAAAAAAATGTCAAATTGGATGTATATGATGTTAATATGTTAATTGTACCAATATATGATGGCAAGTGACTTATAGGGTTCCAAAGCACTCTAATATTTTGTAAGGTGACTTAAAAGCTTGATTAGAGCCAAAATGTAGCCCAAAATTGACTCGTATAAAAGTGGTACCAAGAAGTGGTTAAAGGATGTCAAATTGCATGTATATAATGTTTACATGTCAATTGTACAATTTAATGGTGGCAAGTAACTCTTATATGGTGCAAAATCACTCTAATATGTTATAAAGTGACTTAAAAGCATGATTAGAGCCAAAATGTGGCCCAAAATTGACTCGTTTAAAAGTTTTACCAAGAGGCGGTAAAAGGATTTCAAATTGGATGTATATGATGTCATCATGTTAATTGTACCAATATTTGGTGGCAAATGACTCTTATAGGGTGCAAAATTACTCTAATATGGTGTAAAGTGACTTACAAGGTTAATTAAATCCTAAATGTGGCCCAAAATTAACTCGTATAAAAGTGGAACCAAGAGGTGGTCAAAAGATGTCAAATTGAATGTATATGATGTTAACAAGTCAACTGTACCAATATATGGCTGAATGTGACTCTTATATGGTGCAAAATCACTCTACTATGGTGTAAAGTGACTTACAAGGTTGATTAGAGCAAAAAATTTGGCCTAAAATTGACTCGTATAAAAGTGGTACCAAGAGGTGATAAAAGGATGTCAAATTGGATGTATATTATGTTATCATATTAATTGTACCATTATATAGTGCAATTGACTCTTATAGACTGCAAATTTATTCTAATATGGCTGAAAGTCACTTACATGGTTGATTAGAACCAAAATGTGGCCCAAAATTGACTTTTATTAAAGTTGTACCGAAAGGTGGTTAAAAGATGTCAAGTTGGATGTATATGATGTTAACATGTTAATTGTACCGATATATGGTGGCAAGTAACTCTTATAGAGTGCAAACTATCTCTAATATGGTGTAAAGTGACTTAAAAGCTTGATTAGAGCCAAAATGTGGCCCAAAATTGACTCGTATAATAGTGGTACCCAAAGGTGGTTAAAGGATGTCAATTGCATGTATATGATGTTCACATGTCAATTGTACAATTTAATGGTGGCAATTGACTCTTATATGGTGCAAAATCACTCTAATATGGTTGAAAGTGACTTACAAGGTTTATTTGAGCCAAAATATGGTCCAAAACTGACTCGTATAAAAGTGGTATCAATAGGCGGTAAAAGGATGTCTAATTGGATGTATATGATGTTAATATGTCAATTGTACCAATATATGGTGTAAATTGTTTCTTAAAGGGTGTAAAGTGACTCTAACATGGTGAAAAGTGACCTACATAATTGATTAGAGCCAGACTGTGGGACAAAATAGACTCGTATGAAAGCGGTAAAAAGAGGTGGTAAAAAAATGTCAAATTGGATGTATATGATGTTAATATGTTAACTGTACCAATATATGATGGCAAGTGACTTATAGGGTTCCAAAGCACTCTAATATGTTGTAAAGTGACTTAAAAGCTTGATTAGAGCCAAAATGTAGCCCAAAATTGACTCGTATAAAAGTGGTACCAAGAAGTGGTTAAAGGATGTCAAATTGCATGTATATAATGTTTACATGTCAATTGTACAATTTAATGGTGGCAAGTAACTCTTATATGGTGCAAAATCACTCTAATATGTTATAAAGTGACTTAAAAGCATGATTAGAGCCAAAATGTGGCCCAAAATTGACTCGTATAAAAGTGTTACCAAGAGGCGGTAAAAGGATTTCAAATTGGATGTATATGATGTCATCATGTTAATTGTACCAATATTTGGTGGCAAATGACTCTTATAGGGTGTAAAATTACTCTAATATGGTGTAAAGTGACTTACAAGGTTAATTAAATCCTAAATGTGGCCCAAAATTAACTCGTATAAAAGTGGAACCAAGAGGTGGTCAAAAGATGTCAAATTGAATGTATATGATGTTAACATGTCAACTGTACCAATATATGGCTGAATGTGACTCTTATATGGTGCAAAATCACTCTACTATGGTGTAAAGTGACTTACAAGGTTGATTAGAGCAAAAAATTTGGCCTAAAATTGACTCGTATAAAAGTGGTACCAAGAGGTGATAAAAGGATGTCAAATTGGATGTATATTATGTTATCATATTAATTGTACCATTATATAGTGCAATTGACTCTTATAGACTGCAAATTTATTCTAATATGGCTGAAAGTCACTTACATGGTTGATTAGAACCAAAATGTGGCCCAAAATTGACTTTTATTAAAGTTGTACCAAAAGGTGGTTAAAAGATGTCAAGTTGGATGTATATGATGTTAACATGTTAATTGTACCGATATATGGTGGCAAGTAACTCTTATAGAGTGCAAACTCACTCTAATATGGTGTAAAGTGACTTAAAAGCTTGATTAGAGCCAAAATGTGGCCCAAAATTGACTCGTATAATATTGGTACCCAAAGGTGGTTAAAGGATGTCAATTGCATGTATATGATGTTCACATGTCAATTGTACAATTTAATGGTGGCAATTGACTCTTATATGGTGCAAAATCAGTCTAATATGGTTGAAAGTGACTTACAAGGTTTATTTGAGCCAAAATATGGTCCAAAACTGACTCGTATAAAAGTGGTATCAATAGGCGGTAAAAGGATGTCTAATTGGATGTATATGATGTTAATATGTCAATTGTACCAATATATGGTGGAAAGTGTTTCTTAAAGGGTGTAAAGTGACTCTAACATGGTGAAAAGTGACCTACATAATTGATTAGAGCCAGACTGTGGGACAAAATAGACTCGTATGAAAGCGGTAAAAAGATGTAATAACCCCAAATTTTGGAATTTTTTTAAATCCTTATGAATAGTGATTTTGCTGATTATGCTGAATAAGAAAACTTTTCATACCACACTATGTAGGGGTTCTTTTATTGATCTTCTGAGATATTATTAGTACTCAATGTGGTATATAAGTGTATGTAACGATTGTCAGAATCCAAATCCGAACACTTTGATTTTTCCTGAATATCCACCATATACCGAAATAATTGAGTATAAGGTAACATGATTAAAAGGATTTAAATTCAAGGATTATAAGAGAGGATCATAAAAGGAATATAAAATATTGATAAAGGTTTAGGGGAACCCAAGTAATAAGATCCCGGGTATGATCTCTCAAACGATAAACGAGAACGAAAGCTAAGCGAACCGTAAAACAGATAACGACCATTAGCCAAGTAATTAAGCACTAATCAGATAGGATTAGTGGGTTGTGACATCATCCAACCATAAGGTTTGGACAAGTGTCCTTGTGATGATGTAATGGAGGTGATGTCATCACTTTATTAAAGTTAAAGGAAGATATTTACCAAGGATTAATCCTAGCCAAGCAAATCATTTCACAAACTTTAGAATTCAAGAATCAAGCAAGCTTTCTTCTTCTCCCCACCTAAACTCTCGGTTGGTTTTCTTCAAAAACCAAATCTTAGCTTCTCTTGCTCTAAAATCACAAGGTAATTACCATAGCTTCCTTACCTACTAGTGAATGCATGGTAGAAGTTTGGAAGCCAAATTCCATTCTTAACCTAGGCAAAAAAATCATCAAAAGTGATGATGAATAGTAACTTTCAAGAACTAATGTTAGTTTTCTTCATTTTTATGAAATGTTAAGGTTATACAAGCAAGGATCAAGGTTCTTTTAGGCATTCAAAGCTCTTGGGTTGTGTTAGGAAGCTTCAAGGAGGTATAAACAACTTTCACCTTTAACTTATAGTTTGAACTTTGAGTTTTGATGAGTTTATGGATGGATTAATGTATATATAGAAATATCCATGTATGTATAGCAAGATCCATGTATGTTAGATAGTTTGGTTGGATTTGTGGTGATTTTGGATATGAATCTTGGTTAATGGTTAATGAATCTTAAGTTATGGTTAGTAGATCATGTTTGTGGTTGAATGAGTTGGAAAACCTTGAGATTATGGACTGACTTTGCCTTGATCTAAATTGTGTTTGATGTATTGTTGATGGTTGGGTGGTTTGTAGTGAATTGGTAAGGAATGGGAGTGGTATAAATATTGGTAATCGCGTAAACATAGCCGTCGTAATGCCCGATTTACCTTAGACTGCTTTTGTTCTTAACATCAGAACCCTTGAACTCACTGCTAGGTTTTGACCATTGCCATGATTAGATAGTTCATGTTACGAGCTTCGTTTTGATATGTGGTTCGTTGGATTCCGATGAACGGTTTAGGAGAAACGGCCGTTTTAAGTAACGACATTTCGCGAACGAACCCTTACCCCTCGCCTTACTTTGAAACCCTGGTAAAGGACCTTAAATGACTAATTGGAGTATGAAACATTTATGATAAGTGGACTAGGTATTTGGTAAGACACTCGCGAAAGAATCGCCTTAAAAATTGTAATGGTTAATTTATTAAAAATGGTGGAGCCGAGGGTACTCGAGCGACTTAAGAGAATCAGTAAGCGCAAAACGAGCGATAGAGTCTAATTCGGTTAAAGTATAGATTTACAAGTGACTTTGGTTTAATTCCAACTTACTTGTTGTTTATAGGTTACCAGACTCGTCCCGAGCCATTGTAACCCCCAGTCGCTCAGGCAAGTTTTCTACCCGTTATACTGTTGTTGTGATGTATATATGTATATGCATGATCTTGCGATAAATGCATATTTGTTATTAGCAAATTCTTACGATATATTGTAGCATGTGATATGGTATATATGCATGCCTGTTTCATATTCTTGAATTATATATATGTTGGTTAAAATGTTTATAGTTGCATAATACCTATGCTAGAGATAAGCGGTATTCGAGTTTACCCTTAGTATAGGGGATCAAAAGGTGAACATATTTCTAAACCGGGAGTCGATGTTCCCGAGTATAATATATATATATATATATATTTATATATATATGGTTATAGTTTTCAAAACTATTAATCGAATAAGGTTTATTCGATAACTTTAACTTTATTCTATTTAATGAATATTTATTTAATGAATATTATTTTGAATATTCATTCGAGGACTTATGACTCACTTTATTTTATTTAATGAATATTACTTGAATATTCATTCGAGGACTTATGACTCCTTTATACTATTTAATGAATATTACTTGAATATTCATCCGAGGACTTATGACTCCTTTTATTTTATTTATTGAATATTATTTTGAATATTCATTTGAGGATCTATGACTCCGATTATTTGCTGAGATATATTCTTTATTTTATTAAAGAATAAGGTGTCGATAATCAAACTTATTTTTGATTATTCAAATAAAGATAGTACTTTCGAATAAGTATATCTTTGGTTATTTAATACTCGTTTCAAGTATAAAGTTTTACAACTTCTACTTCAATTATTTTTATAAGGATTATCATTATGGGAATATTATTTAAATAATAATATTCAGATATTTTCTAATATATTGGGGCTGATTTACTTCATTAAATCAGCATTACTCCAAACACTCTTTAAAGTGTTTTCGAGTCTTCAAAATGATTTTTAAAAGTTAGAGCGGATCCCAAAACTCATTTTTATAATTAAGATCTTCTTTTTAAAGGGGATTTAAATACTCGCTCAAAACCTGAGGGATCCGGCTCTATGGTGTATTTTATATTTGCAACAAGGTTGCAGTTTTGGTAAATGAATTGATTACTTACTCAATGTTCGGGAAGTAAGTCCATCTATCGAGTCGGCATAAGCAACATGGGCTCAGTGGGCGTCCATGATAGTGTAAGTGGCTCAGTGGGAGTCCATCAAATGCATAAGTGGCTGAGTGGCAGTCCAGCATAAGGTCCTATTGTGACCAGGGTGATGACCAGTGGGGAATTCGTCCATCTACTAGTAGAAAAGGTTACTTATTGGTATCTTTTCCTGATCAGCAAGATATCAGGTTTATGCCAAGGTTTTCTCCTTTCCAAATTCATTGGATATTGCAACTCTGTTTATAATTTTCATAACAGAGGTTTTCAAGGAGTGTATGAAATGTATATATATAGGTGTATATATATATCGGGATTTAATGAAGTATCTCGTAACTTCATTATTTATAATGATATTCAAAGATTGAATCTATTCAAATCTTGTCTTGTAGTCTCATCTATGTGATGAACTTTTGAACTGATTATAACTTGAACGGTGGTAGTTCAAGTAATATTTGGAAAAGATATAAGTATATTGGGGTATCTTGTAACTTCATATTTTCAACTTATATCTAGTTAGTGATTATCTTATGCATATCAAAGATTTTCAGAAAAACGTTGAGACAAGGGTAGATATATGAGATCACCTTGCAACGATATTTTTATACAGTTATAAACTGGAACTCTGTGTATATTATGCATGGAAGAGGACTTCCAAGATTTTGAAAAGTATATATGTATATATACTGAATATTTTGCGACTTCATCGCATTAAGATATCAAACTTGGTTCATTTATTCTGACCAAGACTTTCATGAGTACTATGAGAAGGCTCATATATTGTTAATCATTATACATATTATTTTGGTGGGCTTGCTGCTCACCCTTGCTTTCTTCTTTCATCACACAACATCAGATAGACAAGATGAACAGGACCAAGCTCCCAATTCGCGAGCGGATAGGAAACGTTCCGCAGTTTTCTATAGGCGTTGATGTCGCTGTAGCTAAGGTAGGAACTACCAATAGGCTAGGCTTTCAACTTTTGATGTATCAGATTATGTATATTTATGAATTGTAATAATGGAAAAGAAATGTAAATTTATTCAGAAACCTGTTTAAGGTGTATTGGCATATAATTATGGAATAAAACGACTTGTGATTATTTTTGGATATTCATCTCTGAGACTATAACTTCTGGTGTGTGTGTTTATTGTGGGGTCACAGTATAGAGTAGATGATTATTTATTAAGATTGGGTGTTATTAAGGGAAATGGAACTCGTGACAACCCGGATCCCCGACCCCGGATTTGGGGGTGTTACAGAAGTGGTATCAGAGCTAAGCGTTATAAACCTCAGAGATGATGCGACGTTAAGATAATAAGTTCACTAAGATAATAAGAACTCTTGCCAAGTTCATAGTCGGGCTACCTAACGTAGTACTAACAGTTAAAACCCTTATGGGGACCCTTATAAATATCGTGATAGAAGCGTAGTTCGTTATCGTATATGGTAGCGGGACTCCGAATCCTGAGGTTGAGGAGCAACAACGCAATGATGTTTTATTACTTATTAGAGATCAAATTATGGATCCGATAGAGCATCCTAACGCGGGATCGGATGATGTTCATGTTGAGGATGTTGTCCTAGAAGGGATAGTTGCTGAGAAGGATCCCATGGAGGATCCTGACAAGAATGAATAAAGGACCACTGATGAATTGATGACCATGGTTAGGTCGACTACCAGAGGTAGAATTGGTCGGTCACTATCGGAGGTTCGTTCAAGTTTGTAAAGATAGTAGCCCCCTTTAACCGGCTTACTTGTAAGACTGAGAAGTTTGAATGGACAGAGAAATACGAGAACAACTTTCAAGAACTGAAGCGAAGGTTGGTGACGGCCCCTATGCTGGCGTTGCCGGATGGAAAAAGGAGATTCTGTGAAGTGTAGTGACGCTTCGCATAAGGAATTAGGGTGCTTCTTATATAGCACAGTAAGATAATCGCGTCTGCGTCAAGACAATTAAGGGAATAAAAAATTCGATATCCCCACCCATGAGCTTGGGCTCGTGGCAATAGTTTTGCCCTAAAGATTGGAGGCAATATTTGTATGGAGAGGAGTGCGAGATTTACCTAAGCCATAAGTACTCTAGTACATTTTCCCGTAGAAAGAGCTCAACATACGCCAGAGGAGGCGGTTAGAGCTAATCAAGAATTATGAGTGGGAGATTCCTTATCATTCGGGGAAAGCCAATGTGGTGGCTGATGCCCTTAGTAAAAAGGAGAGACTCAAGATGATAATGTCTTTGGGAGAGTTGATAAGAGATTTTGAGAAAATGGAAATAGTAGTGAAAGTAACCGGAGCCGGTACCGAAAAGCTGCTTGAGATTGCAATAGAGACCGAATTATTGGAAAAGAGCATATTGTGCCAGAAAAAGGTGAAGAATGAAGGCAGAGAGCCAACAAATAGATATGAGATTAATACCGAGAAAAATGATAAGGGAATAATGAGGTATTCCTATAGAATTTGGGTTCCAAATGTTCAAGAGCTTAAAGATGAGATCTTAGATGAAAGTCATAGTTCAAGGAATAAGATTAAGGGCAAACCCTGAATGTGATAGTCAGGGAGGATGCCATCAAGATAGAAGGAACCCATAACATAATGAAGTGGAAAATGAGGATTTTAACGTATAAGATAACCCCAAGTATGGGAGAAGGATGAAACATTTCATACTAAGGAAATAGAAAGTCGAGTAAGGAAAGGAGACCCGAGACGGTACTCCTATACGGCAATTCATGGACCTGTCTAAAAAGAACTTAGACTATTATCCCCAACCACCACCTTGAGGAAACAATGCGGTAGGAAATTCTTTCATGACCTTTAAGTCACTAAGCTCTTAGAGTTCTAAGGAACAAGCTGACCCAGTCGAGGCAAGAGCCTGGCTAAAGGAAATATAGGAATCATTTGAGATTCTAAATGATTGACGAACCACAAAAGACTGTTTTTGTCACTTACCCTCCTAAGAGAGAGACCACCCGCTGGTGAAAGGCCAAGGAAGGCACGGAGCAAGAGATTATAATAAACTGATTTAAGTTCAGTCAATTGTTTTCGGGAAAGTAATTCCCAAAGATAAGGAGATAGTGTAAAAGCTTTAGAGCCAGAACAAAGGCAGACGAGTATGATGAATTATGAATCTAAGATGTAAAAGTTGTCAAGATTCGTTCTGAAGACACGAATCCAGAATGACGGGATGTTTGAAATCAATACTTATGTTGTGTTAGTTCATGAAATAATGATAAGAGAAAGGAAAATAAAAAGAAACTGAAGTGGAAAGGAATATAAAGGCAATAGAGTTTGAGGTATGATAAGGGAGTTGGGTATGAGGAAACCCTAAAGACTCGTAGCAATAGACATAGAAAAGTATGTAATCGTTAGGATGAGGGTGATTCACCATGAGTTAAAATAGATGGTTGAAGGCATAAGAGATACATATATAATTATCCCCTGTAAGTTGGGAGAATTCAATGAAACCTTGAGATAATTCGAAGGGTAAATAATGAGACGCGGATAGACTAAGGAGACAAGGAAGTAAGAAATTAAGAAAATTGGATGAAGGAAGTGACCTTCAAGAATGGGAAGTGTAAGACCGGTGGCATGATACCCAGAAAGGGAGACGTCAGGTATGAAAGATATCCCACCATTGAGGTGACTGTTGAGATAAACAACAAAAGTACATAAGGAATTATTAAGAAGAACTTCATGTTGAACATGACCAATATCTTCCAGAACATCCATGTTATCATTACCAAATCAGGAAAGAAAAGCGGATGACCATTGTTATCTTTTGGAGGCCATATGGATTGACCTCAATTTGAATAAGGATGCTATTATGAAGTTAGGTATAGACTATCGAGGTGGCAATGATTGAATAAGACACCCTTATCAGGGATATATGACTTGATTTATCCATGAAAGGATGCATGTACCTTTTAAAGGTGGAATTAAGGATAAAACATCGGTAACTTAAAATGAATCTTGGGGGAATGCATAAAAGTTGGAATTTCACCCTTAATAGGGATAGTGTGAGTTTTGACAGTATGAATTGGAAATGATTAAGGTAATAACAACCTTTAAGAATCAGTGGAGAAATTTTTCAGAAGTATATAGACAATAATTCTGGTATTAATAAATGGTATCTTGATATGCCCTGTATCTAGGGAATACAGGAGGAACGATTGAAGGATAACCTTAGAGGTTTTACAAGGAGAAAGGTAATATTCAAAATTCTCAAGAATGGAAATGTTGATAAAGGAAATATGACGTAATTATAATATTTCCAAGTGGGGCACGTGTTAAACCACGAGAAAGTATGGATCGAACCAGTAATGGTCGAAATTGTTCAGGGCAATTAGGACTTAAGATAAAAGATGTTCTAAGTATGATTGAGAGCTAGTCTTGACAGTGATTAGCCTCTAAAGACTGAGGCAATAACTTATGGAAAAAAATGGTGATATTTTTTTTTATTTACTCATCAGATATTAAAGAAAAGCATTTTCACATAAGCTGTGATTGAAATAAGGTAGAAAATTTATTTGGAGGTGGTTAAAATGACATTGACTGTAAGGAAATTTTACTATCAGGAAAGGCCAAAGAGGTGGCCGACACTTTAAAGGTAAGTGGATAATTATAGGCGGGTGTGCCAAAAGAATACAGTGATGATGGTTAAAACTGTGAAGGTTATATTATGGTTTGGAAGATTGACATTCCTTCTGATGACTGTGCAATACCCAACCGTAATAGTAGTTGGTAAAGGTATAATTCGTGTAATCACCATGAACGGGCTATCTATCTTAGAAGGTCCTATCTTGAGATAAGCCAGGACCATGTTTCAAAAAGGACTAGACGAACCTTTGAGTAAGTCTTCTATTTAAGGCATATGATTTAGAATGGTATTAACCTGCTATCGTTGCTTTGATTAAAACTCTTCTGCAATTTTATCTGCTTTATGTCATGTAAGTACGTCAAGTTCAGGAGTGTTCTTCATGAATCATAAACGGTGATCATGTTACCTCCTTAGAAGAATTAGATACGAGATGTATGGACTCCGTATGGTTAGCTATTAAGACTTCATGGAAAATGAATGACTACAGTAGGTCAGTGGTGGACCATAGTAATGCTCCAATAAGTCTATGAATAATGAGACAATAACAACTGTGAGAGTTGTATTGTAATGAATGTTGAGATTGAGTACCACTAATCGGGTCGTGGTGATGTATAAGTTATCATTGAATAGACTAATTAAGTAGATTATTTACCTATTGAATATTTATTCCTCCTTATCAAAAGAGAGTCGTATTACTATATGAGGAAGGTTGCGGTGCAAGCATAGAATTCTAGTAACGATGATGTCTAGAATGAGATCCCAGATTCGATTTTCGATATTGAGGGAGTTTCAAAGGTGATGGTGTATAAGCTCGAGGAAGAGAATGGGTCCATAGAATGATGGACGGAATAGCAAAAATATTTAGGCATGTGAAATACGATGCTGTAATACTTGATGTTGATATAAATACATATATGTTTTGTTCTCCTATGACAAACCTCTATAGTTCAGAGGTAGGTTCCAAGCCAGATATTTTGTGGCAGTATATTTTTTTTATATATACAATTCTCTTCAATTCGTTCTTTTCTCTCATTTTCATTTCATGTAAGTTGAGAAGAACAACCCTTCCAGAAGGGGAGGTATTGTCGAATGACTATCTATCTGTGTGATAGAAGCCTAGTAGGATACCACATGTTGTTTAATTGCTTGTTAAGTACTAAAGGCTGGCCACCTTCTGTACTAACTATGCGATATAACAAGTGTTCATGATCATAGTGATCTCTCAATAAATTCTTTTACTTCTATATGAAGGACTAAGCTTTCGAAGATAGAAGCAGCTGAAAAAAAAAGTAGTAAAGTTGTGGTGGTATTCGGAATGGAAACACATTTGTGATACTAAGGTTGAAGAGGTTATTAAAAGGTTATAGAACGCTAACGAGCAAAAGTATAACCAGTATAATATTAGGAACGGAAGGTAGTAGCGACTACGAACTGGAAAAGGATGGGTAGTGAGAAGCAAAAGCTCTAATGCTAAAAGCTATAATGAGAGTCTGTGCAATAGACTTGAAAGAAATTGGAATGATCACTTACCACGGGTTGAGTTTTCTTACGACAATAGATCATATGTCATTATCGAGATGTCGCCTTATGAGATCCTTGAGGGAAGATAATATTGATCTCCCTTATGTTAGGATGAAGTGTAGAGCGCAAGATGCTCAGACCAGTAGTGGTCCAAAGGACCAAGGATATAATAGATCTAATCAGAGGACGGCTGGTAGTAGCCCAAGATGGACATAAAAAGTATGTTGATTTGACACGAAAGGACAAGGAATGGGAAGTAGGGGACCTAGTGTTGTTATAGGTATTCCCTTGGAAGGGGTTAATGAGATTCGGAAAGAAAGGAAAGCTAAGTCCACCAATTGTTGGACCCTTGGATATATTAAGAAGTATTGGGAAGTTAGCATATGAGCTAGCCTTACCCCGAGACATGTAGCAAGTCATAACGTGTTTCACATATCAATGATAAGGAAGTGTAATTCGGATGCCAGATAAATAGGGGCATATGAGCGCATAGACATGCAACCCGACGTAACCTATATGGAGCAACCAGGAAGGGTTATAGAGTGAAAAGGAATAAGTGCTTAGGAGAAGGGTTATCAAACTATTCAGAGTTTGATGGAAGAACCACAATGTGGGAAAATTTACTCGAGAGTTAGAAAGTGCAATGTTAAGAGAGTATCCCTATTCATTTTCTATCTGATTCCGGGACGGAATCCTTTTAAGGAGGGGAGACTGTAATAACCCCAAATTTTAGAATTTTTTTAAACCCTTATGAATAGTGATTTTGTTGATTATGCTGAATAAGAAAACTTTTCATACCACACTATGTAGGGGTTCTTTTATTGATCTTCTGAGATATTATTAGTACTCTATGTGGTATATAAGTGTATGTAAAGATTGTCAGAATCCAAATCCGAACACTTTGATTTTTCCCAAAAATCCACCGTATACCGAAATAATTGAGTATAAGGTAACATGATTAAAAGGATTTAAATTCAAGGATTATGAGAGAGGATCATAAAAGAAATATAAAATATTGAGAAAGGTTTAGGGGAACCCAAGTAATAAGATCCCGGGTATGATCTCTCAAACGATAAACGAGAACGAAAGCTAAACGAACCGTAAAACAGATAACGACCATTAGCCAAGTAATTAAGCACTAATCAGATAGGATTAGTGGGTTGTGACATCATCCAACCATAAGGTTTGGACAAGTGTCCTTGTGATGATGTAATGGAGGTGATGTCATCACTTTATTAAAGTTAAAGGAAGATATTTACCAAGGATTAATCCTAGCCAAGCAAATCATTTCACAAACTTTAGAATTCAAGAATCAAGCAAGCTTTCTTCTTCTCCCCACCTAAACTCTCGGTTGGTTTTCTTCAAAAACCAAATCTTAGCTTCTCTTGCTCTAAAATCACAAGGTAATTACCATAGCTTCCTTACCTACTAGTGAATGCATGGTAGAAGTTTGGAAGCCAAATTCCATTCTTAACCTAGGCAAAAAAATCATCAAAAGTGATGATGAATAGTAACTTTCAAGAACTAATGTTAGTTTTCTTCATTTTTATGAAATGTTAAGGTTATACAAGCAAGGATCAAGGTTCTTTTAGGCATTCAAGGCTCTTGGGTTGTGTTAGGAAGCTTCAAGGAGGTATAAACAACTTTCACCTTTAACTTATAGTTTGAACTTTGAGTTTTGATGAGTTTATGGATGGATTAATGTATATATAGAAATATCCATGTATGTATAGCAAGATCCATGTATGTTAGATAGTTTGGTTGGATTTGTGGTGATTTTGGATATGAATCTTGGTTAATGGTTGATGAATCTTAAGTTATGGTTAGTAGATCATGTTTGTGGTTGAATGAGTTGGAAAACCTTGAGATTATGGACAGACTTTGCCTTGATCTAAATTGTGTTTGATGTATTGTTAATGCTTGGGTGGTTTCTAGTGAATTGGTAAGGAATGGGAGTGGTATAAATATTGGTAATCGCGTAAACATAGCCATCGTAATGCCCGATTTACCTTAGACTACTTTTGTTCTTAACATCAGAAACCACTTTTGTTCTTAACATCAGAACCCTTGAACTCACTGCTAGGTTTTTACCATTGCCATGATTAGATAGTTCATGTTACGAGCTTCGTTTTGATATGTGGTTCGTTGGATTCCGATGAACGGTTTAGGAGAAACGGCCGTTTTAAGTAACGACGTTTCGCGAACGAACCCTTACCCCTCGCCTTACTTTGAAACCCTGGTAAAGGACCTTAAATGACTAATTGGAGTATGAAACATTTATGATAAGTGGATTAGGTATTTGGTAAGACACTCGCGAAAGAATCGCCTTAAAAATCGTAATGGTTAATTTATTAAAAATGGTGGAGCCGAGGGTACTCGAGCGACTTAAGAGAATCAATAAGCGCAAAACGAGCGTTAGAGTCTAATTCGGTTAAAGTATAGATTTACAAGTGACTTTGGTTTAATTCCAACTTACTTGTTGTTTATAGGTTACCAGACTCGTCCCGAGCCATTGTAACCCCCAGTCGCTCAGGCAAGTTTTCTACCCGTTATACTGTTGTTGTGATGTATATATGTATATGCATGATCTTGCGATAAATGCATATTTGTTATTAGCAAATTCTTGCGATATATTGTAGCATGTCATATGGTATATATGCATGCCTGTTTCATATTCTTGAATTATATATCTGTTGGTTAAAATGCTTATAGTTGCATAATACCTATGCTAGAGATAAGCGGTATTCGAGTTTACCCTTAGTATAGGGGATCAAAAGGTGAACATATTTCTAAACCGGGAGTCGATGTTCCCGAGTATAATATATATATATATATATATATATTTACATATATATGGTTATAGTTTTCAAAACTATTAATCGAATAAGGTTTATTCGATAACTTTAACTTTATTCTATTTAATAAATATTTATTTAATGAATATTATTTTGAATATTCATTCGAGAACTTATGACTCACTTTATTTTATTTAATGAATATTACTTGAATATTCATTCGAGGACTTATGACTCCTTTATACTATTTAATGAATATTACTTGAATATTCATCCGAGGACTTATGACTCCTTTTATTTTATTTATTGAATATTATTTTGAATATTCATTTGAGGATCTATGACTCCGATTATTTGCTGAGATATATTCTTTATTTTATTAAAGAATAAGGTGTCGATAATAAAACTTATTTTTGATTATTCAAATAAAGATAGTACTTTCGAATAAGTATATATTTGGTTATTTAATACTCGTTTCAAATATAAAGTTTTACAACTTCTACTTCAATTATTTTTATAAGGATTATCATTATGGGAATATTATTTAAATAATAATATTCAGATATTTTCTAATATATTGGGGCTGATTTACTTCATTAAATCAGCATTACTCCAAACACTCTTTAAAGTGTTTTCGAGTCTTCAAAATGATTTTTAAAAGTTAGAGCGGATCCCAAAACTCATTTTTATAATTAAGATCTTCCTTTTAAAGGGGATTTAAATACTCGCTCAAAACCTGAGGGATCCGGCTCTATGGTGTATTTTATATTCGCAACAAGGTTGCAGTTTTGGTAAATGAATTGATTACTTACCCAACGTTCGGGAAGTAAGTCCATCTATCGAGTCGGCATAAGCAACATGGGCTCAGTGGGCGTCCATGATAGTGTAAGTGGCTCAGTGGGAGTCCATCAAATGCATAAGTGGCTGAGTGGCAATCCAGCATAAGGTTCTATTGTGACCAGGGTGATGACCAGTGGGGAATTTGTCCATCTACTAGTAGAAAAGGTTACTTATTGGTATCTTTGCCTGATCAGCAAGATATCAGGTTTATGCCAAGGTTTTCTCCTTTCCAAATTCATTGGATATTGCAACTCTGTTTATAATTTTCATAACAGAGGTTTTCAAGGAGTGCATGAAATGTATATATATAGGTGTATATATATATCGGGATTTAATGAAGTATCTCGTAACTTCATTATTTATAATGATATTCAAAGATTGAATCTATTCAAATCTTGTCTTGTAGTCTCATCTATGTGATGAACTTTTGAACTGATTATAACTTGAACGGTGGTAGTTCAATTAATATTTGGAAAAGATATAAGTATATTGGGGTATCTTGTAATTTCATATTTTCAACTTATATCTAGTTAGTGATTATCTTATGCATATCAAAGATTTTCAGAAAAACGTTGAGACAAGGGTAGATATATGAGATCACCTTGCAACGATATTTTTATACAGTTATAAACTGGAACTCTGTGTATATTATGCATGGAAGAGGACTTCCAAGATTTTGAAAAGTATATATGTATATATACTGAATATTTTGCGACTTCATCGCATTAAGATATCAAACTTGGTTCATTTCTTCTGACCAAGACTTTCATGAGTACTATGAGAAGGCTCATATATTGTTAATCATTATACATATTATTTTGGTGGGCTTGCTGCTCACCCTTGCTTTCTTCTTTTATCACACAACATCAGATAGACAAGATGAACAGGACCAAGCTCCCAATTCGCGAGCGGATAGGAAACGTTCCGCAGTTTCCTATAGGCGTTGATGTCGCTGTAGCTGAGGTAGGAACTACCAATAGGCTAGGCTTTCAACTTTTGATGTATCAGATTATGTATATTTATGAATTGTAATAATGGCAAAGAAATGTAAATTTATTCAGAAACCTGTTTAAGGTGTATTGGCATATAATTGTGGAATAAAACGACTTGTGATTATTTTTGGATATTCATCTCTGAGACTATAACTTCTGGTTTGTGTGTTTATTATGGGGTCACAGTACAGAGTAGATGATTATTTATTAAGATTGGGTGTTATTAAGGGAAATGGAACTCGTGACAACCCGGATCCCCGACCCCGGATTTGGGGGTGTTACACAAGAGGTGGTAAAATAATGTCAAATTGGATGTATATAATGTTAATATGTTAATTGTACCAATATATGATGGCAAGTGACTTATAGGGTTCCAAAGCACTCTAATATGTTGTAAAGTGACTTAAAATCTTGATTAGAGCCAAAATGTAGCCCAAAATTGACTCGTATAAAAGTGGTACCAAGAAGTGGTTAAAGGATGTCAAATTGCATGTATATAATGTTTACATGTCAATTGTACAATTTAATGGTGGCAAGTAACTCTTATATGGTGCAAAATCACTCTAATATGTTATAAAGTGACTTAAAAGCATGATTAGAGCCAAAATGTGGCCCAAAATTGACTCGTATAAAAGTGTTACCAAGAGGCGGTAAAAGGATTTCAAATTGGATGTGTATGATGTCATCATGTTAATTATACCAATATTTGGTGGCAAATGACTCTTATAGGGTGCAAAATTACTCTAATATGGTGTAAAGTGACTTACAAGGTTAATTAAATCCTAAATGTGGCCCAAAATTAACTCGTATAAAAGTGGAACCAAGAGGTGGTCAAAAGATGTCAAATTGAATGTATATGATGTTAACATGTCAACTGTACCAATATATGGCTGAATGTGACTCTTATATGGCGCAAAATCACTCTACTATGGTGTAAAGTGACTTACAAGGTTGATTAGAGCAAAAAATTTGGCCTAAAATTGACTCGTATAAAAGTGGTACCAAGAGGTGATAATAGGATGTCAAATTGGATGTATATTATGTTATCATATTAATTGTACCATTATATAGTGCAATTGACTCTTATAGACTGCAAATTTATTCTAATATGGCTGAAAGTCACTTACATGGTTGATTAGAACCAAAATGTGGCCCAAAATTGACTTTTATTAAAGTGGTACCAAGAGGTGGTTAAAAGATGTCAAGTTGGATGTATATGATGTTAACATGTTAATTGTACCGATATATGGTGGCAAGTAACTCTTATAGAGTGCAAACTCACTCTAATATGCTGTAAAGTGACTTAAAAGCTTGATTAGAGCCAAAATGTGGCCCAAAATTGACTCGTATAATAGTGGTACCCAAAGGTGGTTAAAGGATGTCAATTGCATGTATATGATGTTCACATGTCAATTGTACAATTTAATGGTGGCAATTGACTCTTATATGGTGCAAAATCACTCTAATATGGTTGAAAGTGACTTACAAGGTTTATTTGAGCCAAAATATGGTCCAAAACTGACTCGTATAAAAGTGGTATCAAGAGGCGGTAAAAGGATGTCTAATTGGATGTATATGATGTTAATATGTCAATTGTACCAATATATGGTGGAAAGTGACTCTTAAAGGGTGCAAAGTGACTCTAACATGGTGAAAAGTGACCTACAAGGTTGATTAGAGCCAGAATATGGGACAAAATAGACTCGTACGAAAGCGGTTAAAAGAGGTGGTAAAAGATGTCAAATTGAATGTATATGATGTTAACATGTCAATTGTACCAATATATGGTTGAATGTGACTCTTATAGGGTGCAAAATCACTCTACTACGGTGTAAAGTGACTTACAAGGTTGATTAGAGCAAAAAATTTGATCTAAAATTGACTCGTATAAAAGTGGTACCAAGAGGTGGTAAAAGGATGTCAAATTGGATGTATATTATGTTATCATATTAATTGTACCATTATATAGTGCAATTGACTCTTATAGACTACAAATTTATTCTAATATGGCTAGAAGTCACTTACATGGTTGATTAGAGCCAAAATGTGGTCCAAAATTGACTTTTATAAAAGTGGTACCAAGAGGTGGTTAAAAGATGTCAAGTTGAATGTATATGATGTTAACATGTCATTTGTACCAATATATGGTGGCAAGTAACTCTTATAGGGTGCAAAATCACTCTGATATGTTGTAAAGTGACTTAAAAGCTTGATTAGAGCCAAAATGTGGCCCAAAATTGACTCGTATAAAAGTGGTACCCAGAGGTGGTTAAAGGATATCAATTGCATGTATATGATGTTCACATGTCAATTGTACAATTTAATGGTGGCAATTGACTCTTATATTGTGCAAAATCACTCTAATATGTTGTAAAGTGACTTACAAGGTTGATGTGAGCCAAAATATGCTCCAAAATTGACTCGTATAAAAGTGGTATCAAGAGGCGGTAAAAGGATGTCTAATTGGATGTATATAATGTTAATATGTTAATTGTACCAATATATGGTGGAAAATGACTCTTAAAGGGTGCAAAGTAACTCTAACATGGTGAAAAGTGACCTACGTGGTTGATTAGAGCCAGAATGTGGGACAAAATGGACTCGTATGAAAGCTATACAAAGAGGTGGTAAAAGGATGTCAAATCGGATGCATATGATGTTAATATGTTAATTGTACCAATATATGATGTCAAGTGACTTATATGGTTCCAAATCACTCTAATATGTTGTAAAGTGACTTAAAAGCTTGATTAGAGCCAAAATGTAGCCCAAAATTGACTCGTATAAAAGTGGTACCAAGAAGTGGTTAAAGGATGTCAAATTGCATGTATATGATGTTTACATGCCAATTGTACAATTTAATAGTGGTAAGTGACTTTATATGGTGCAAAATCACTCTAATATGGTGTAAAGTGACTTACAAAGTTGATTTGAGCCTAAATGTGGCCCAAAATTGGCTCGTATAAAAGTAGTACCAAGAGGTGGTAAAAAGATGTCTAATTTGATGTATATGATGTTAATATGTCAATTATAACAATATAAGGTGGAAAGTGACTCTTAAAAGGTTCAAAGTGACTCTAATATGGTGAAAAGTGACCTGCATGGTTGATTATAGCCAAAATGTGGGACAAAATTGATTCGTATTAAAGTGGTACAAAGAGGTGGTAAAAGGATGTCAAATTGGATGTATATGATGTTAACATATTAATTGTACAATACATGGTGGAAATTGACTCTTATAGGGTCTAAAATCACTCGAATATGTTGTAAAGTCACTTAAAATCTTGATTAAAGCCAAAATGTTGCTCAAAATTGACTCGTATAAACGTGGTACCGAGAAGCGGTAAAAGGATGTCAAATTGGATGTATACGATGTCATCATGTTAATTGTACCAATATATGGTGGAAAATGACTCTTATAGGGTGCAAAATTACTCTAATATGGTGTAAAGTGACTTATAAGGTTAATTAAAGCCAAAATGTGGCCCAAAATTAACTCGTATAAAAGTGGTACCAAGAGGTGGTCAAAAGATGTCAAATTGAATTTATATGATGTTAACATGTCAATTGTACCAATATATGGTTGAATGTGACTCTTATAGGGTGCAAAATCACTCTACTATGGTGTAAAGTGACTTACAAGGTTGATTAGAGCAAAACATTTGGCCTAAAATTGACTCGTATAAAAGTGGAACCAAGAGGTGGTAAAAGGATGTCAAATTGGATTTATATTATGTTATCGTATTAATTATACCATTATATAGTGCAATTGACTCTTATAGACTGCAAATTTATTCTAATATGGCTGGAAGTCACTTACATGGATGAATAGAGCCAAAATGTGGCCACAATTGACTTTTATAAAAGTGGTACCAAGAGGTGCTTAAAAGATGTCAAGTTGAATGTATATAATGTTAACATGTCAAGTGTACCAATATATGGTGGCAAGTAACTCTTATAGGGTGCAAAATTACTCTAATATGTTGTAAAGTGACTTAAAAGCTTGATTAGAGCCAAAATGTGGCCCAAAATTGACTTGTATAAAAGTGGTACCCAGAGGTGGTTAAAGGGTGTCAATTGCATGTATATGATGTTCACATGTCAATTGTACAATTTAATGGTGGCAATTGACTCTTATATGGTGCAAAATCACTATAATATGGTGTAAAGTGACTTACAAGGCTGATTTGAGCCAAAATGTGGTCCAAAACTGACTCGTATAGAAGTGGTATCAAGAGGCGGTAAAAGGATGTCTAATTGGATGTATATGATGTTAATATGTCAGTTGTACCAATATATGGTGGAAAGTGACTCTTAAAGGGTGCAAAGTGACTCTAACATGGTGAAAAGTGACCTACATGGTTGATTAGAGCCAGAATGTGGGACAAAATAGACTATGAAAGCGGTACAAAGGGGTGGTAAAAGGATGTCGAATTGGATGTATATGATGTTAATATGTTAATTGTACCAATATATGATGGCAAGCTTGATTAGAGCCGAAATGTACCCCAAAATTGACTCGTATAAAAGTGGTTCCAAAAAGTGGTTAAAGGATGTCAAATTGCATGTATATGATGTTTACATGCCAATTATACAATTTAATGGTGGCAAGTGACTCTTATATGGTGCAAAATCACTCTAATATGGTGTAAAGTGACTTACAAGGTTGATTTGACCCTAAATGTGGCACAAAATTGACTCGTATAAAAGTGGTACCAAGAGGTGGTAAAAAGATGTCTAATTGGATGTATATGCCGTTAATATGTCAATTGTACCAATATATGGTGGAAAGTGAATGTTAAAGGGTTCAAAGTGACTCTAATTTGGTGAAAAGTGACCTGCATGGTGGATTAGAGCCAAAATGTGGGACAAAATTGACTCGTATAAAGTGCTACAAAGAGAAGGTAAAAGGATGTCGAATTGGATGTATATGATGTTAACATATTAATTGTACCAATACATGGTGGCAATTGACTCTTATAGGATGCAAAATCACTCTAATATGTTGTAAAGTGACTTAAAAGCTTGATTAGAGCCAAAATGTGGCCCAAAATTGACTCGTATAAAAGTGGTACCAAGAGGCGGTAAAAGGATGTCAAATTGGATGTATATGACGTCATCATGTTAATTGTACCAATATATGGGGGAAATGACTCTTATAGGGTGCAAAATTACTCTAATATGGTGTAAAGTGACTTACAAGGTTTATTAAAGCCAAAATATGGCCCAAAATAACTCGTATAAAAGTGGTACCAAGAGGTGGTCAAAAGATGTCAAATTGAATGTATATGATGTTAACATGTCAATTGTATCGATATTTGGTTGAATGTGACACTTATAGTGTGCAAAATCACTCTACTATGGTTTAAAGTGACTTACAAGGTTGATTATAGCAAAAACTTTGACCTAAAATTGACACGTATAAAAGTGGTACCAAGAGGTGGTAAAAGGATGTCAAATTGGATGTATATTATGTTTTCATATTAGTTGTACCATTATATAGTGCAATTGACTCTTATAGATTACAAATTTACTATAATATGGTTGGAAGTCACTTACATGGTTGATTAGAGCCAAAATGTGGTCCAAAATTGACTTTTATAAAAGTAGTACCAAGAGGTGGTTAAAAGATGTCAAGTTGAATGTATATGATGTTAACATGTCATTTGTACCAATATATGGTGGCACGTAACTCTTATAGGGTGCAAAATCACTCTAATATGTTGTAAATTAACTTAAAAGCTTGATTAGAGCCAAAATGTGGCCCAAAATTGACTCGTATAAAAGTGGTACCCAGAGGTGGTTAAAGGATGTCAATTGCATGTATATGATGTTCACATGTTAATTATACAATTTAATGGTGGAAATTGACTCTTATATTGTGCAAAATCACTCTAATATGCTGTAAAGTGACTTACAAGGTTGATTTGAGCCAAAATATGGTCCAAAACTGACTCGTATAAAAGTGGTATCAAGAGGCGGTAAAAGGATGTCTAATTGGATGTATATGATATTAATATGTCAAATGTACCAATATATGGCAGAAAGTGACTCTTAAAGGGTGCAAAGTAACTCTAACATGGTGAAAAGTGACCTACGTGGTTGATTAGAGCCAGAATGTGGGACAAAATGGACTCGTATGAAAGCGGTACAAGGAGGTGGTAACAAGAAGTGGTTAAAGGATGTCAAATTGCATGTATATGATGTTTACATGTCAATTGTACAATTGAATAGTGGCAAGTGACTCTTATATGGTGCAAAATCACTCTAATATGGTGTAAAATGACTTACAAGGTTAATTTGAGCCTAAATGTGGCCCAAAATTGACTCGTATAAAAGTGGTTAAAGGATGTCAAATTGCATGTATATGATGTTTACATGCCAACTATACAATTTAATGGTGGTAAGTTGTAATATCTGGGATATATTGTGTAATTATTTTTGCTATTAAATAATTATTATGTGTGTTCAGTATCTATTCTCTGAGATAATTGTTAAGTGTTATCTGTACTTGGATATTCAAAAATAATATTAATTGAGTATTTTAATTTTTATATGTCCAAAATAAAATATAGATAATTGTCATATCTTCCTAATAATTTTGATGTTGATTTATGGATTTATAAGAATCATACGAAATTTCTAAAATCTTTTTCCGAGTATTAAAAATCTATTTTATAAAAACGGGAACCAACTGACGTCAACCGTTGTTACGTTTTTGGAACCCGAAACTCTTTCGAGAACTCCTCCCTAACCCAATTGTAATATTCCGAGCATATTCCATGTTTCGACTTTTTCGATCCGGCGTATGGTTTATTCTGCGCAGGTCCCGGCGCAATATTTTCGATACAATATTCGTTTCGGTAAATTAATAAAACCCGTATTTTCGATAAATGGGAGCTTTTTATTAAACTATCCCAATTATCACTTCGTAGTACGTGTAACCAGGCGCTGAGACCAAGACCGTAGTATAAATTGTACTGATTTGGATAATTATCCCGAAAACCGATACCGTTTGGATCAGTTTTTATAAATAAACGTACCATTTTTTATCCGGAATGATCCAACGGGATACTAATTTTCCGTAATTATAAATAACCTTTTTCCGTATTTTATTTCCTATCAAAATCATTTGCAGATAGTTAATTCTATAATTTTCAGAGAAAAACCCTAATTACATAAACTGTTCTAAGAATCAAACAGCAAAACGAAGGCGTTACCAATCTCTGTTTTCAAAGCTTGAGTAACAAAAACGAAGGATTTGAAGTGTTCTATCAGATTCTGAGCTTTGTTTCACTGCAGAATCAAAGGTTTATTTTCTGAAAATTTATTTATTTTCGAATTAAATTTATTAAAAATATGAATTTTTGTTCGGATGATTGTTTGTATGATTTGATGATTGCATATTGTAGAGCTTGTTTTCCTGATGATTTTCATATGTCATACATCTGATTTGGAGTTCAATAACATGTTCAAAATTGAGTTTGATTTTCGAATTTTAAAATTAGGGTTTATAACCCGTATGAATGTCTTAATTGAAATTTGGGGGTTTCTTATTCTGAAATAGATGGATGTTGTGGTATAGTGTATTGTATTCTCTGTGAAATTTTCAATCTAGTCGTACAAGTTTCATGAATCAACGAGGTCTGTAGAGAAGGGAGTTGTGTTTTGAAGTTTACGTCGAACCCGCCGGAAACCGGCGAGTTTCTTGATCAAATTCCGGCCAAGTCTGGGGTTATTGATGAATTTTGATTGCAGATATAGGTTCCTGGTGTTGTGTAGTTTAATTCTGGAGGTGATGGTGGTGGGAGGATGCCGGAGGTGAGTTCTTCGGCCATCCCCGACTTTTCCGGCGATTGGAACTGCAAAATTGGAGTTTGGTCCCTATACTTTTGAAAACGATGAAGTTTGGTCCCCCAGGTTTCCAGACTTTGCAAAAATTGGATTCCTGTTATAAAAATGTTTAAAAATCATATTTCCTATTTATTTTTATTATAAAAATTCATTTTTAATTTCTGAAAATTCTAAAAATTAGTATTTTAATTCCGAAAATTATTTTTAATTCAGGAATAAATCCGAATTAATTAGTTAATTAATTTCAGTTAATTTTTAATTGATTAATTGGTCAATCAAATTGGAAATTAATTGATTTAATTAATTATTAACTGATTTTAATTAATTATTTAATTAGATTTAATTACTTAAAAATGATTTAAAAATTCCGAAAAATAGTTTCGAGCTTTAAAATATTATTCTAAATTATTTTTAAGGCTCGATAATTAGTATAAAATTATTTCAGAGCCAGAATTGGCCAACCGAACCCTGTTTATTAACCCGAAATTGATCCAATGACACGTTTTAATTCTGAAAAATGTTTTAAAAATCATTTTAAGTACCCGAAAGCCTAATTATGACCCGAGACTTCTTTATAAATGATATGTCATTGATTTCGTGATGTATTATGTGTTATACGTGACTTGTTGATTGAGTATCAGTTTATATATTCGGTGTTCACTTGATTATTGCATAACTTTCAATCCGTTAATCGGATTTGGGTAAAACGAAGGGTAGATAGAAGTATGTGTTGAATAGATTTCTATGAGTCGATTATTGATAGATGCTTATGATATGTGAGCAGAAGAGGCAAAGCGTAGGAAAGGGAAACAGGTAGTTGAGGAGTAAAACGGTTGTGATTGGAAGCGAGTACAGTGTAGTAAGCTAATACCAGGCAAGTGTTTTGAACTTTCTCGAGATATTGTAGTACTTGATAATCATGTGATATTGCAAGTGCTTTGAAACACAGAAACCTAAACCCTGATTCCAGTTATTGATCTTGAGCCATGAACCTTATTCTTTCTAGACCATTGATTATTGTATACCCAAACACGAACCTCAAGTATACGATACCACTCCACAAATACATGCAAACAAAATTCCAAACACTAAACTGAATTAATTATATACTTAAACATTGTATCCTATGCTTTGAAAGCCCAAATCTTTGAAACCCTGAAATATTGATTCCTTTGTTATACAATTCTTTCAATACTAGTATCCAAGATTTTAAATTATCTTATTGATCCTTACAAGGATTGAAACTCTTTCATTGTTAAACACTCATTGTTGTTAATGATTCTGATTATTGGTTATTATTACTTATTTTGTTATTATATTAGAATTGGATTGTTTTTATAAAATTGTGGACCAGATTCATGGTCAGACCATATAATGGTCAAGTTAGGCCAATGTGTGCCTTGGATCCAGTAGTTAGAGCAATGTTGTGTGCCTTGCTCGAGGGTTAGTGCGTGACTGATCAGCAGCCTAACCTTGGTTTTTAAATTAAAAGTATAATATCCAATTCTAAATCATAAGCCATTATTCAATTGATATCATAATCATGTTCACCTGATGATCATTATTCTCAGTTTTGTCATTATGACTTGCTGAGCTAGTTAGCTCATTTGTGCGATGTTGTTTATGTTCTTTCCAGCTAAAAAGGAACCAGTTGGTAACGAGGATCCCCAGTCCAGTGCGAGAGCTAGGGGTTCAGGTTGAGAGAGCTAAGCTAGTAGGCTTCTTTTGGAATAATTTAAGTCTATAAAAGTTTGTAATAAAGTTTAATACTCAGTTTGAGTTTGAATGGTTGGGATTTGAATGATATGTAATATAAGTAGATGTGTGGCTTGTGTGCATACTTTAACCTGTTGCGATCCGTGGTAGTTGGTAAATAGGGTCACTGCATATTATTGTTATCTTTATTATTGTTATAAGC
The DNA here is from genome assembly GCF_009905375.1 of Apium graveolens. Classification (NCBI taxonomy): domain Eukaryota; kingdom Viridiplantae; phylum Streptophyta; class Magnoliopsida; order Apiales; family Apiaceae; genus Apium; species Apium graveolens. The sequence goes on from NC_133652.1 coordinate 233,979,725, forward strand.
AGGTTATAAATAAGGTGTGTGTGTGTGGACCCCAAACTTCTGACCCGGGTTTGGAGGGCGCCAGAGGTTTGGTATCAGAGCTACAGGTTATAAGTCACTGACACAAGCCTAGGTTGACGAGAATGGGTAGAGGGTTAGGATTAGAAGTAAGGAATAGAATGATAGAACGTCGAGAGGTTGAGTGTTACGGTATAACCAGTAGTAGTATAATTCGCGTCGTGGTTCGAGATTCTTATATTGTGATATGATTTCAGATAGCAGCGATGGCCGACTCTTTTATTCCCGTATCAGCTAATCACTCACAGCCTTCAGTTGGAGTGCCGTCTTCGGATCCACGTCCTGTTGTTCCACCAGTGTTAGCTATATTACCTCCACCTGTGTTGCAGCCCGTACCACTGCAGGCTATTTCACCTCCAGGCATGAGGCCACCTATCAGAGGACCCCCACCTGCTGATTCAGGCTTTACTAGTCATTCAGTCACAGGAGTACCTTTCTAGTTCTCTTCCTATCCTGTCTCATATCATCAGTTTGAGGCTTGCCTTATGGAGCAGCGATTCCTACAGGGTCAGATCCAGGAGTTATTGCATATCATGTGTACCAGAGAGATGGGGAGTGGTGAGAGGCGACTTAGGGAGAGGCTCCAGGCGTTTCGTAGAGTAGCTGCTGTGAGGATTGCTGAGGCTACATATGAGGACATCACCCCTGATTTCCTAGTGGAGTGGGCTAAGTGGGTTCTAGAGGAGCTTGAGGAGATAGGAGGTCCAGATTTGCCATGAGCCAGAGATTCAGAGATGGAGATTCTGAGCAGTATTGTGATGGTTATGTAGTATGTACAGTGGTGTGTAGTATATACCAGTAGACTTTTGAGTTGTATTTATAGACTAGCTATGCTGACTAGTGAGTAGGTTGTTGTTCCCTTTTTGCTTTTACTTCCGAAGCGTCTTTACGCTTGTACTACCTAAAACTTTTGATCTATATATATCAGTATCTTTTTCCTTTCCAGCATTGTCATTTACTTTATCACACATGTTTTACTTTACCTTATTTATTGCACCAGCTATACCCTGTGAAACCATGTACCCTGTTTTCCATGACTGTTTATATTCTGTAAATAAGCATGTAATTTACTTAGTTACAACTGTTTTCAAAAAGAGATACCTCTGTTTTACAAAACTTTTCTTTTATACAAAGATTTGATTCAAAAGCTGAATAAGTTGTTTGATTCTTTACAGAAATGCCTCCCAGAAGAAATACCCGCACCAACACCCATAATGAAGAAACTAATAATAACAACAACCAAGATGATACAAACCCGAATGTGAACCCAGGACCCATGGACCCAGTAATAGCCCAGATTCTTCAAATCTTGGCCCAACAAACAGTTCACCTGGCACAACAACAACAAAGACAAACCAACCCGCAGGTAACTTTTAAAACTTTTTCGGCAGTAAACCCACCAGAATTTAAGGGTTCCTTAAAGCCAATTGAAGCAAATGTTTGGTTAAAGGAAATAGAGAAGGCATTTGCCTTAGTGAAAGTAAAGGAGGAACAGAAGGTTGAGTTTGCAAGTTACTATCTGAAAAATGAAGCCACCTATTGGTGGGAGATGGTGAAGACATTGGAAGGTATAAATGTTATTACTTGGGAAAGGTTTAAGGAATTTTTTTTAGAAAAGTATTTTCCTCAGTTTGTTCAAGATCAAATGGAGTTGAAGTTTTTAGAATTAAAGCAAGGGAACATGTCGGTAACAGATTATGAGGGTAAGTTTGAGGAATTGTCAAGGTATGTACCATCGTATGTGGATACTGACAGGAAGAAGGCTAAGAGATTCCAGCAAGGTTTGAAACCATGGATCAGAGGGAAGGTAGCCATTTTTGAATTGGATACCTATGCAGGAGTAGTACAGAAGGCTATGATAGCAGAGACAGAGAGTGAGATGTTCCAGAAGGAAAAGGAAAGCAAGAAAAAGAAAGTTGAGGGAAGTGAGGGTCAGTCACAACCAGGGAAGTTTCCAAATTTTAAGAAGGGTAAGTTTCAGCCAGGGAGAAATTTTAATTTCAGAAGACAAAATGCAGCAGACGGAGGCCAGAGCAACCGTCCAGTTAATGCAAATCAGCCAAATCAGTTGAGACTAACTTTTCCAGATTGTCAAGTATGTGGAAAGAAGCATGGAGGAGTTTGTAATAAGTTGAACGTGGTATGTTTCAAATGTAATCAGAAAGGGCACTATTCGAGGGAGTGCCGAAATCAGCCAGCAAGAGAGCCAGCAGACAAGGATCAGCCTATCCGGAATCCAACAGTAAAGGTTCCAGCCATTGGATTTACATGTTTTAAATGTGGAAAGCCAGGACATATGGCCATGGATTGCAAGACATCAGCCCCAGTCAGTAATGCATTAAGGATTATGGGATCTACCCCAATAGTGAATGAGACTTCAAGGGCTAGAGTTTTTGACATGTCAGTGAAGGATGCGATCCAAGATACGGATGTCGTGGTAGGTACGCTTAATGTGAATTCTTTATGTGCCAAAGTGTTAATAGATTCGGGAGCAACTCGATCATTTGTTTCACAAGATTTTGTTAGTAAGTTAAATTGTCCAGTTGAATGTTTAAATGAAATAATGACTGTGGAATTAGCAAATCAAGAACGTGTATCTGTGAATCAAGTTTGTGGGAATTGTGAGGTTGAGATTTCTGGTAGTAAGTTTTGTGTAGATTTGATACCATTTAAGTTAGGAGAATTTGACGTTATATTAGGATGGATTGGTTATCTAGGCACGATGCCCCGATAGATTGTCGAAATAAGAAGGTAATGGTGAAAACGCCAGACGAAAGGATAGTAACGTTCAAGGGTCAAAAACAAGTAAAGAAGTTCTTAACGATGATTCAAGCCAAGAAGTTACTACGACAAGGATGTTAGCATTTCATGGCATATGAGATTAACAGAAGTCAAGAACCAACAAAACTTGAAGATATTCTAGTTGTGAATGAATTTCCAGACGTATTTCCCGACGAGTTACCAGGACTTCCTCCAGATAGAGAAATTGAATTTGCGATCGACTTAGCACCTGGAACAGAACCAGTATCCAAGGCCCCGTACAGAATGGCACCTGTTGAGATGAAAGAGCTAGTGAAGCAATTGCAAGAGCTGTTAGAGAAAGGAGTAATCAGACCCAGTGTATCCCCGTGGGGAGCCCCGGTATTATTTGTTAAGAAGAAAGATGGAAGCATGAGATTGTGTATCGACTACAGGGAGCTCAACAAGCTTACGATCAAGAACAAGTATCCGTTACCCAGAATTGACGATCTGTTCGATCAGTTGAAGGGAGCCAAGTATTTCTCCAAAATTGATTTAAGATCAGGATATCATCAACTAAAGATCAAGCCAGAAGATATACCAAAGACAGCTTTCAGAACAAGGTATGGATATTACGAGTTTTTAGTAATGTCTTTTGGATTGACCATGCCCCAGCAGCGTTTATGGACCTGATGAACAGAATTTTCAAGGAGTATTTGGATAAGTTTGTTATTGTATTTATAGACGATATTTTAATCTATTCAAAGACGGAAGAGGATCATGCGGAACATGTGAGAACGGCTTTGGAGATTTTAAGGAAAAAGAAATTATACGCTAAATTCTTGAAGTGTGAGTTTTGGCTACAGGAAGTTCAGTTCTTAGGACACATAGTCAGTAACGAAGGGATCAAAGTGGACCCGGCAAAGATCGAGGCAATTACGAATTGGGAGAGACCGAGAACACCCGCTGAGGTAAGAAGTTTCTTAGGATTGGCGGGATATTATCGACGATTCGTTCAGAATTTCTCAAAGATTGCAACACCATTGACAAAGCTTACACGCAAGAATGAAAAGTTTATATGGAACGACAAGTGCGAAGAAAGTTTTCAGAAGTTGAAGCGGAGATTAATCACAGCACCTGTTTTATCACTTCCAGACGATCAAGGGAATTTCGTAATTTATAGCGATGCTTCTCACAAAGGACTATGATGTGTTTTAATGTAGCACGAAAAGATGATTGCGTATGCGTCAAGGCAATTAAAACCATACGAACAGAAGTATCCTACTCATGATTTGGAGCTAGCAGCCATAGTTTTCGCTTTGAAGATTTGGAGACATTATTTGTATGGAGAAAAGTGCGAGATTTTCACGGATCACAAAAGCTTAAAGTACATATTCACACAGAAGGAACTTAATATGAGGCAAAGGAGATGGTTAGAGTTGATCAAAGACTATGATTGCTCGATTAATTATCATCCTGGTAAGGCTAACGTTGTGGCAGACACATTGAGTCGGAAGGAAAGATTGAATATATTATCAGTACCCGAAGATATATATAAGGAATTTCAGAAATTGGAATTGGAAATTAGAGTTTGCAAGCCTGAGGAAGCGAAAGTATATAGTATGACTTTCCAGCCGGAGTTGTTGGAGAAAATAAAGAATGTGTCAGGAAAATGTAATAGATCAAGATATAAATCGTTTGGTAGGTGAGGAATTATGCACGCAGAAGGATGATCAAGGTATTCTTAGGTTTTCTTCAAGAATTTGGATTCCACCAGTGATGGAGCTGAAGAATGAAATTTTACAAGAGGCACGTAGTTCAAGATATTCTATCCATCCAGGGAGTACCAAAATGTACAGAGATTTAAAGAAGAATTATTGGTGGCCAGACATGAAGAAGGAAATTGCAGAATGGGTTAGCAAATGTTATACTTGTTAGAGAGTTAAAGCAGAGCATCAGAGACCAAGTGGATTATTACAGCCATTGGAGATTCCAGAGTGGAAGTGGGAACATATTACCATGGATTTTATAGTTGGACTACCAAGGACAAGGGCTAATCATGATGCCATTTGGGTTATAGTAGATAGACTTACCAAGTCAGCTCATTTTCTGCCTATAAATGAAAGATTTTCACTCGATAAGTTAGTCCATATGTACCTAACGGAAATTGTAGTTCGTCATGGAGTTCTTGTGTCTATTGTATCTGATCGAGATCCAAGGTTTAATTCAAGAGTTTGGAAGAGTTTTCAAGAATGTTTGGGAACAAAACTAAATATGAGTACGGCCTATCACCCCCAGACGGATGGCCAAAGTGAAAGAACGATCCAGACAATCGAGGACATGTTACGTGTTTGTGCTATTGATTTTAAAGGAAGTTGGGACGGACATTTACCTTTGGTAGAGTTTGCTTACAACAATAGTTATCATGTCAGCATTGGGATGCCACCCTATGAAGCCCTTTATGGACGCAAATGTAGTTCTCCAATATATTGGGATGAAGTAGGAGAACGCAAGATACTTGGACCTGAACTGGTACAGCAGACAAAGGAAATTGTTAAAATTATCTAGAAGAGATTGATAGTCGCGCAAGATCATCAGAAGAAATATGCAGATCAGTCAAGGAAAGACATGGAATTTGAAGAAGGAAGCTTGATATTACTGAAAGTATCACCATGGAAAGGACTAACGAGGTTTGGAAAGAAAGGAAAGCTGAGTCCAAGATATGTCGGACCTTTTGAGATCCTAAAGCGCATTGGCAAAGTAGCTTACGAGTTAGCGTTACCACCGCACATGGAGCATATTCACAATGTTTTTCACGTATCGATGCTCAAGAAATATAATCCAGACTCTAGGCATGTAATAGAATATGAGCCAATAGAGCTTCAGGCAGATTTGACATATATAGAGAGTCCGATAGAGATTCTAGAGGAGAGAGAGAAAGTATTGAGAAATAAAGTGGTAAAGTTAGTAAGAGTATTGTGGAGAAACCCAAAGGTTGAAGAGTCAACCTGGGAGTTAGAAAGTGATATGAGAGAAAAGTACCCTCATTTCTTTTCTTAGGAGATTCTGAGGACAGAGTCCTTTTAAGGGTGGAAGGATGTAATATCCAGGATATATTGTGTAATTATTTTTGCTATTAAATAATTATTATGTGTGTTCAGTATCTATTCTGTGAGATAATTGTTAAGTGTTATCTGTACTTGGATATTCAAAAATAATATTAATTGAGTATTTTAATTTTTATATGTCCAAAATAAAATATAGATAATTGTCATATCTTCCTAATGATTTTGATGTTGATTTATGGATTTATAAGAATCATACGAAATTTCTAAAATCTTTTTTCGAGTATTAAAAATTTATTTTATAAAAACGGGAACCAACTAACGTCAACCGTTGTTACATTTTTGGAACCCGAAACTCTTTCGAGAACTCCATCCTAACCTAATTATAATATTCCGAGCATATTCCATGTTTCGACTTTTTCGATCCGGCGTATGGTTTATTCTGCACGGGTCCCGGCGCAATATTTTCGATACAATATTCGTTTCGGTAAATTAATAAAACCCGTATTTTCGATAAATGGGAGCTTTTTATTAAACTATCCAAATTATCACTTCGTAGTACGTGTAACCAGGTGCTGAGACCAAGACCGCAGTACAAATTGTACTGATTTGGATAATTATCCCGAAAACCGATACCGTTTAGATCAGTTTTTATAAATAAACGTACCGTTTTATATCCGGAATGATCCAACAGGATACTATTTTTCCGTAATTATAAATATCCTTTTTCAGTATTTTATTTCGTATCAAAATCATTTGCAGATAGTTAATTCTAAAATTTTCAGAGAAAAACCCTAATTACATAAACTGTTCTAAGAATCAAACAGCAAAACGAAGGCGTTACCAATCTCTGTTTTCAAAGCTTGAGTAATAAAAACGAAGGATTTGAAGTGTTCTATCAGATTCTGAGCTTTGTTTCACTGCAGAATCAAAGGTTTATTTTCTGAAAATTTATTTATTTTCGAATTAAATTTATTAAAAATATGAATTTTTGTTCGGATGATTGTTTGTATGATTTGATGATTGCATGTTGTAGAGCTTGTTTTCCTGATGATTTTCATATGTCATACGTCTGATTTGGAGTTCAATAACATGTTCAAAATTGAGTTTGATTTTCAAATTTTAAAATTAGGGTTTATAACCCGTATGAATGTTCTTAATTGAAATTTGGGGGTTTCTTATTCTGAAATAGATTGATGTTGTGGTATAGTGTATTGTATTCTCTGTGAAATTTGCAATCTAGTCGTACAAGTTTCATGAATCAACGAGGTCTGTAGAGAAGGGAGTTGTGTTTTGAAGTTTACGTCGAACCAGCCGGAAACCGGCAGGTTTCTTGATCAAATTCCGGCCAAGTCTGGGGTTATTGATGAATTTTGATTGCAGATATAGGTTCCTCGTGTTGTGTAGTTTAATTCTGGAGGTGATGGTGGTGGGAGGATGCCGGAGGTGAGTTCTCCGGCCATCCCCGACTTTTCCGGCGACTGGAACTGCAAAATTGGAGTTTGGTCCCTATACTTTTGAAAACGATGAAGTTTGATCCCCCAGGTTTCCAGACTTTGCAAAAATTGGATTCCTGTTATAAAAATGTTTAAAAATCATATTTCCTATTTATTTTTATTATAAATATTCATTTTTAATTTCTGAAAATTCTAAAAATTAGTATTTTAATTCCGAAAATTATTTTTAATTCAGAAATAAATCTGAATTAATTAGTTAATTAATTTCAGTTAATTTTTAATTGATTAATTGGTCAATCAAATTGGAAATTAATTGATTAATTGATTTAATTAATTATTAACTGATTTTAATTAATTATTTAATTAGATTTAATTACTTAAAAATGATTTAAAAATTCCGAAAAATAGTTTCGAGCTTTAAAATATTATTCTAAATTATTTCCAAGGCTCGATAATTAGTATAAAATTGTTTCAGAGCCAGAATTGGCCAACCGAACCCTGTTTATTAACCCGAAATTGATCCAATGACTCGTTTTAATTCTGAAAAATGTTTTAAAAATCATTTTAAGTACCCGAAAGCCTAATTATGACCCGAGACTTCTTTATAAATGATATGTCATTGATTTTGTGATGTATTATGTGTTATACGTGACTTGTTGATTGACTATCAGTCTATATATTCGGTGTTTACTTGATTATTGCATAACTTTCAATCCGTTAATCGGATTTGGGTAAAATGGAGGGTAGATAGAAGTATGTGTTGAATAGAACTCTATGAGTCGATTATTGATAGATGCTTATGATATGTGAGCAGAAGAGGCAAAGCGTAGGAAAGGGAAACAGGTAGTTGAGGAGTAAAACGGTTGTGATCGGAAGCGAGTACAGTGTAGTAAGCTAATATTAGGCAAGTATTTTGAACTTTCTCGAGATATTGTAGTACTTGATAATCCTGTGATATTGCAAGTGCTTTGAAACACAGAAACCTAAACCCTGATTCCAGTTATTGATCTTGAGTCATGAACCTTATTCTTTCTAGACCATTGATTATTGTATACCCAAACACGAACCTCAAGTATACGATACTACTCCACAAATACATGCAAACAAAATTCCAAACACTAAACTGATTTAATTATATACTCAAACATTGTTTCTTATGCTTTGAAAGCCCAAATCTTTGAAACCCTGAAATATTGATTCCTTTGTTATACAATTCTTTCAATACCAGTATCCAAGCTTTTAAATTATCTTATTGATCCTTACAAGGATTAAAACTCTTTCATTGTTAAACACTCATTGTTGTTAATGATTCTGATTATTGGTTATTATTCCTTATTCTGTTATAATATTAAAATTGGATTGTTTTTATAAAATTGTGGACCAGATTCGTGGTCAGACCATATAATGGTCAAGTTAGGCCAATATGTGCCTTGGATCCAGTAGTTAGAGCAATGATGTGTGCCTTGCTCGAGGGTTAGTGCGTGACTGATCAGCAGCCTAACCTTGGTTTTTAAATTAAAAGTATAATATCCAATTCTAAATCATAAGCCATTGTTCAATTGATATCATAATCATGTTCACCTGATGATCATTATTCTCAGTTTTGTCATTATGACTTGCTGAGCTAGTTAGCTCATTTGTGCGATGTTGTTTATGTTCTTTCCATTTAAAAAGGAACCAGTTCGTAACGAGGATCCCCAGTCCAGCGCGAGAGCTAGGGGTTCAGGTTGAGAGAGCTGAGCTAGTAGGCTTCTTTTGGAATAATTTAAGTCTGTAAAAGTTTGTAATAAAGTTTAATACTCAGTTTGAGTTTGAATGGTTGGGATTTGAACGATATGTAATATAAGTAGATGTGTGGCTTGTGTGCATACTTTAACCTGTTGCGATCCGTGGTAGTTGGTAAATAGGGTCACTGCATATTATTTTTTATCTTTATTATTGTTATAAGCAGGTTATAAATAAGGTGTGTGTGTGTGGACCCCAAACTTCTGACCCGGGTTTGGAGGGCGCCACATAAGTAACTATTATATGGTACAAAATCACTCTAATATGGTGTAAAGTGTCTTACAAGGCTGATTTGAGCCAAAATATGGTCCAAAACTGACTCGTATAAAAGTGGTATCAAGAGGCGGTAAAAGGATGTCTAATTGGATGTATATGATGTTAATATGTCAATTGTACCAATATATGGTGGAAAGTGACTCTTAAAGGGTGCAAAGTGACTCTAACATGGTGAAAAGTGACCTACATGGTTGATTAGAGCCAGAATGTGGGACAAAATAGACTCGTATGAAAGCGGTACAAAGGGGTGGTAAAAGGATGTCGAATTGGATGTATATGATGGTAATATGTTAATTGTAAAAATATATGATGGCAAGTGACTTATAGGGTTCCAAATCACTCTAATATTTTGTAAAGTGACTTAAAAGCTTGATTAGAGCCGACATGTAGCCCAAAATTGACTCGTATAAAAGTGGTATCAAGAAGTGGTTAAAGGATGTAAAGTGACTCTTATAGGGTGCAAAATCATTCTACTATGGTGTAAAGTGACTTACAAGGTTGATTAGAGCAAAAAATTTAACCTAAAATTGACTCGTATAAAAGTGTTACCAAGAGGTGGTAAAAGGATGTCAAATTGGATGTATATTATGTTATCATATTAATTGTACCATTATATAGTGCAATTGACTCTTATAGACTACAAATTTATTCTAATATGGCTGGAAGTCACTTACATGGTTGATTAGAGCCAAAATGTGGTCTAAAATTGACTTTTATAAAAGTGGTACCAAGAGGTGGTTAAAAGATGTCAAGTTGAATGTATATGATGTTAACATGTCATTTGTACCAATATATGGTGGCAAGTAACTCTTATAGGGTGCAAAATCACTCTAATTTGTTGTAAAGTGACTTAAAAGCTTGATTAAAGCCAAAATGTAGCCCAAAATTGACTCGTATAAAAGTGGTACCCAGAGGTGGTTAAAGGATGTCAATTGCATGTATATGATGTTCACATGTCAATTGTACAATTTAATGGTGGCAATTGACTCTTATATTGTGCAAAATCACTCTAATATGTTGTAAAGTGACTTGCAAGGTTGAGTTGAGCCAAAATATGGTCCAAAACTGACTCGTATAAAAGTGGTATCAAGAGGCGGTAAAAGGATGTCTAATTGGATGTATATGATGTTAATATGTCAATTGTACCAATATATGGTGGAAAGTGACTCTTAAAGGGTGCAAAGTAACTCTAATATGGTGAAAAGTGACCTACGTGGTTGAATAGAGCCAGAATGTGGGACAAAATGGACTCGTATGAAAGCGGTACAAAGAGGTGGTAAAAGGATGTCAAATTGGATGTATATGATGTTAATATGTTAATTGTACCAATATATGATGTCAAGTGACTTATATGGTTCCAAATCACTCTAATATGTTGTAAAGTGACTTAAAAGCTTGATTAGAGCTAAAATGTAGCCCAAAATTGACTCGTATAAAAGTGGTACCAAGAAGTGGTTAAAGGATGTCAAATTGCATGTATATGATGTTTACATGCCAATTGTACAATTTAATGGTGGTAAGTGACTCTTATATGGTGCAAAATCACTCTAATATGGTGTAAAGTGACTTACAAAGTTGATTTGAGCCTAAATGTGGCCCAAAATTGGCTCATATAAAAGTTGTACCAAGAGGTGGTAAAAAGATGTCTAATTGGATGTATATGATGTTAATATGTCAATTATAACAATATATGGTGGAAAGTAACTCTTAAAGGGTTCAAAGTGACTCTAATATGGTGAAAAGTGACCTGCATGGTTGATTAGAGCCAAAATGTGGGACAAAATTGACTCGTATGAAAGTGGTACAAAAAGGTGGTAAAAGGATGTCAAATTGGATGTATATGATGTTAACATATTAATTGTACCAATACATGGTGGCAATTGACTCTTATAGGGTGCAAAATCACTCTAACATGTTGTAAAGTCACTTAAAATCTTGATTAAAGCTAAAATGTTGCCCAAAATTGACTCGTATAAAAGTGGTACCGAGAGGCGGTGTAATAACCCCAAAATTTCTGAACTTTTAGTAACCCTTATGAATAGTGTTTTGCTGATTATGCTGAAAAAAAAAACTTTCCATGCTACACTATGTAGGGCTTCTTCTATTGTTATTCTGAGATCTTATTAGTACTTCATATGGGATATAAGTGTACGTAAAGATCGTCAGAATCCAAATTCGAACACTTTGATTTTTCCCGAGAATCCACTAGATACCGAAAGAAGTGAGTATAAGGGAACAGGATAAAAAGGATTTAAATTCAAGGATTATAAGAATGGATCATAAAAGGAATATAATGTATTGAGAAAGGTTAAGGGAACCCAAGTAATAAGATCCCGGGTATGATCCCTCAAACGATAAACGAAAACGAAAGTTAAGCGAACCGTATAACAGATCAGCGGTCATTAGCCAAGTAATTAAGAGCTAATCAAAGAGGTTAGTGAGGATGATGTCATCAAACCAATAAGAAGAGGACAAGCATGGAAAGATGACATAAGAATGATGACCTAAGCATGACCAAAAAGGAAGGAAGGTTGGTTGATTATAAACCACACAAAATTCACCATGGTTAAAAGGTAATAAATCAAAACAAAAGTGGATCAACCAAGCCAAACAAATCAAAAAACACAAAAATAAAGTTGACTCTCATTATTCAAGAGAAGCTCTCGGCTTTTTTTGTTTTTCAAAGAGGAAAATTTCAAAATCCAAGATCCAGCCATTGTTAAATTGCAAGGTAATTATCCAAGGTTCCTTATGATTAGTTATGGCTATCCTAGGAGTTTAAGCTCCAAATTCCTTCACAATATCTTTCAATAAATCATTTAAGAAGAGATTGAATAGTGTTTTCAAGAAATTTAAATTGTTTGATCTTGTGTTTTTGGTTAGATTAAGCTTTGGTAAGGACTTTGAAGGGTGATTCCAAGCTCCTTAGTTACTCTTACTCACCAAGGAAGGTATAATCTCTTAACCTAGCATTGTTATTGAATATTAAGAGCTTATTATGAGTAGGATAGTTCATGAGAAGCATGGTGATTGAATATGTAGAGATTAGTTGGTTTTGTGATGTTTTTGGAGTTGTAAATCTTGGTTATTAGTTAATGAACTTAAGAATAGTTTTAGTTCATGTTTGAGAATAATATAAATTAGAGAACTTGAGGTGTTGGGGCTGTTTTAGTAATGTATGGATGGAGTTTGGTTGTATGGTTGAATTGTGGTTGATTGTGGATTGATTTGGAGTAGGATAAAAGTTGGTAATCGCGTAAACATAGCCGTCGTAATGCCCGATTTACTTTTGACTGTTTTTGTTCTTAACATCAGGACCCGTGAACTCACTGTTAGGCTCTGGCCATTACCATGATAAGATAGTTCATGTTACGAGCTTCGTTTTGATATGTGGTACGCTTGAATCCGATTTACGGTTTAGGAGAAACGACCGTTTTAAGTAAAGGCGCTTCGCGACCAGACTATTTCCCCTTGCCTTACTTTGAAACCTTGGTTAAGGCCCCTAAAAGACTAATTGGATTATGAAATAATTATTTTAAGTGGATTAGGAAGTTGGTAAAGTACTCGCGAAAGAATCGCCTTAAAATTCGTAATGGTTAATTTATTAAAAATGGGGGAGCCGAGGGTACTCGAGCGACTTAAGTGAATCGTTAAGCGCAAAAGCGAGCGTTAGAGTCTAGTTGGTTAAAGTGTAGATTCTTAAGCGACTTTGGTTTAATTCCAACTTATATGTTGTTTATAGGTTACCAGGCTCATCCCAGGCCTTTTACCACCCCCAGTCGCTCAGACAAGTTTTCTACCCGTTATACTTTTGTTGTGATGTAAATATATGTATATGCATTATCTTGTGATAAGTGCATGATTGTTATTAGCAAATTTTGCAATATATTGGAGCATGCTGATATGATATATATGCATGTCTGTTTCATAATCTTGATATCTAATTGTTGATTCAAATGCTTATAAGTTGCATAATACCTATGCTAGAGATAAGCAGTAGTTGCGTATACCCTTTAGGGGACCCAAAGGTGAACATTTTCTAAACCAGGAGTCGATGTTCCCGAGGATAATATATATATATATATATATTTATTTATTTATTTATATATATATAGATATAGTTTTCAAAACTATTAATCGAATAAGGTTTATTCGATAACTTTATTTTATTTAATGAATATTATTTTGAATATTCATTCGAGGACTTATGACTCCGATTATTTTATTTAATGAATATTATTTTGAATATTCATTCGAGGACTTATAACTCCGCTTCTTTTATTAAATAATATTCTTTATTTTATTAAAGAATAATGTTTCGATAATCAAACTTATTTTCGATTATTCAAATAAAGATCGTACTTTCGTATAAGTATATCTTTGGTTATTTATTATTCATTTCAAGTATGAGTTTTAAAACTTTTACTTCAATTATTTTTATAAGGATTATCCTTATGGGAATATTATTTAAATAATAATATTCAGATATTTTCTAATATATCGGGACTGATTTATTTCATTAAATAGGCATTACTCCAAACATTCTTAAAAATGTTTTCGAGTCTTCAAAATGATTTTAAAAGTTAGAGCGGATCCCAAAAACTCGTTTCCAGATTTAAGATCTTCCTTTCGAAGGAGACTTGAATATTCACTCAAAAATCTTAGGGATCCGGCTCTGTGGTGTATTTTATATTCGCAACAAGGTTGCTGTTTTGAGAAAACAATTTGATTACTTGCCCAATGTTCGGGAAGTAAGTCCATCTAATTGAGTCAGCATAAGTGACATGTCGGGGTACGGTCTATGAAGGCGTAAGAGGGTGGGTGACAGTCCATCCACGCGTGAGTGGCCGGGTAACGGTCTAGCGTGAGGTCCTAATGCGGCTTGGGTGATGACCAACGAGGAATTCATCCATCTACAGTAGAAAAGGTTACTTATTGGTATCTTTGCCTGATCAGCAAGATATCAGGTTTATGCCAAGGTTTTCTCCTTTCCAAATTCATTGGATATTACAACTCTGTTTATAATTTTCATAACAGAGGTATTTAAGGAGTGTATGAAATGTATATATATATAGGTGTATATATATATCGGGACTTAATGAAGTATCTCGTAACTTCATTATTTATAATGATATTTTAAGGATTGAATCTATTTAAATCTTATCTTGTAGTCTCATCTATGTGATGAACTTTTGGAAACAGATGATACCTTGAACGGTGGTAGTTCAAGTAGTATCCGGAAAAGATATAAGTATATTGGAGTATCTTGTAACTTCATCTTTTCAACTTATATCTGGTTAATGATTATCTTATGCATGACAAAGATTTTCACAAAAACGTTGAGACAAGGTTAGATATATGAGATCACCTTGCAACGATATTTTTATACAGTTATAAACTGGAACTCTGTGTATATTATGCATGGAAGTGGACTTCCAAGATTTTGAAAAGTATATATACATATATATTGAATATTTTGCGACTTGGTCGCGATAAGATATCAAACTTGGTTCATTTCTTCTTGACCAAGACTTTCATGAGTACTATGAGAATGCTCATATATTGTTAATTATTATACATATTATTTCGGGGGGCTTGTTGCTCACCCTTGCTTTCTTCTTTCATCACACAACAACAGATAGACAAGATGAACAGGACCAAGCTCCCAATTTGCGAGCGGATAGGAAACGTTCCGCAGTTTCCTGTAGGCGTTGATGTCGATATAGCTGATGTAGGAAGTACCAATAGGCTAGGCTTTCAACTTCTGATGTACCAGACTTATGTACCTATATGAATTGTAATAATGGCAAAGAAATATAAATTTATTCAGAAACCCTTTTGAGGTGTAATGGCTTATAATTGTGGAATAAAACGACATGTGTTATTTTTGGTATTCATCACTGAGACTATAACTTATGGTGTGTGTGTATATTATGGTGTCACAGTACGCAGTAGTTGGTTGTTTATTAAGATTAAGTATTATTAAGGGAAATGGAACTCGTGACAACCCGGATCCCCGACCCCGGATTTGGGGGTGTTGCAAAAATGGTATCAGAGCCAAGCGTTCTAAACCTTAGAGATGATGTGGCGTTAAGATAATAAGTTCACTAAGATAATAAGAACTTTTGCCAAGTTCATAGTCGGACTACCTAGAGTAGTACTGACAATTAAAACCCTTATGGAAACCCTTATAAATATCATGATAGTAACATAGTTCGTTCTCATATAGGGCAGCGGAGCACCGAACCCTGAGGTTCAGGGGCATCAGCATGAGGATGTTTTATTTCATATTGGAGATCAAATTGTGAATCCAATAGAGTACCCTAACGAGGGACCGGATGAGATTCATATTGAGAATGTTGCGGTTGAGGATGTTATCCCAGAAGGGATTGTTGCTGAGGAGGATCTCGTGGAGGATCCTGACGAGAATGAAGAGAGGACCGTTGAGGAATTGATGACCGTAGTCAGGGCGACTACCAGAGCTAGAATGGCGGCGAGGGTGGCACAAGAGGATGAAGAGTTACCAAGGGCACAAAGGATAATGAGGGCAGAAGGAGTGGGGCCTTCCACGATACCAATTATACCAGTATCAGACCCTCTTCCAGAGGTTTCTGTAGACATCCATGAGGTTCCACCAATTCCTGTTCCCTCCCCTGTACAGAGCCCAGCACCTATTGAGGAAATGCCACCTTTATCTCCTGCACCATGGTCACCTGATACCGTGCTTGGTTATCCATTTGGATCTCCTGGGTCTGCACCACCTGCACCCCATGGACTGCTAGATGCTACCACTCAGGCTTCTCTTATCGCTGATTATTATATGACTTTGGGTGGCCTGTCTGAGGCCCGTAATGTTAGGAGTGATCTGCTGGATCGACTTACTGCACCAAGGATTGAGGGCTGGGTACTTCCGGCAGGATTAGCTTATAGCATGGAAAGGATTGATGCTACCACCCGAATTACAGCTAGAGGCCATCTTGAGGGTCAGATTGATCCAGCTCTACTTGCAACTATCTTAGACCTCATCACCGCTTTAATGGAGCAGGTTAGGGATGTCGTGCGTGCCCGAATTTCTTAATCCATATTAGTGTGTAGAGTCTGAGCAATCTGACAAGGATTTCATGCAGCACCTCCTTTGGAGGATTAACCTAAGTTATGAATGATTAGTTTTAATGACTAGATGATTATCTATGGTAGTACTTTTGGGATAGAAGCGATCAGCTCAAATGATGTAATTCTCTTTAATGTGTTTAGTTGTTGTACCCTCGAACAAATGGTTAAGTATATATTCGTTAATTTCAGTTCAGATCAGTTTTTTTGTGATAAGTTCGTATTGTTTATTGCAATGTGAACACTTAAGAAAGTGTCATGAAGTTTATAGAACTTGAGAATTCATAATTTGCAATCATGCAAGGACTGAACGAGGTAAGGATTTAAGCAAAGTAAGTAAGACAAATATCCAGAGATTTTCAAAAAATTTCCAAGCATTATGCCCCCACGAGGAATAAGATTAGGGGCAAACCTTGAATGTGATAATCAGGGAGGTCACAATTAAGATATAAGGAAACAAAAAGTCGAGTAAGGAAAGGGGACCCGAGACGGTACTCTTATTGGGAAATCCATGGACCTGCCTAAAACAAAACTTATACTTTTACCCCTAACCACCACCTTGAGGAAACAATGTGGTGTGAAATTCTTTTAGGACCTTTAAGTCGCTAAGCTCTCAGAGTTCCAAGGAAATAGCTGACCCAGTCGAGGCAAGAGCCTGGCTAAAGGAAATACAGGAATCATTTGAGATTCTAAATGATTGACGAATCACAAAAGACTGCTTTTGTCACTTACCTTCCTAAGAGAGAAACCACCCACTGGTGAAAGACCAAGAAAGGCATGGAGCAAGAGGTTATGATAAATTGATTAAAGTTCATTCAATTGTTTTCGAGAAAGTAAATCCCAAGGTTATGGAGATAGTGTAAAAGCTTTAAGAGCCAGAACAAAGGCGGACGAATATGATGAATTATGAATCTAAGATTGTAAAAGTTGTCAAGATTCGTCTGGAGGATAAGAATCCCAGAACGATGTGATGTTTGAAGTCAATGATTAGTGGGTTCGTGAAATGATTGTAAGAGAAAGGAAAATAAAAAGAAACTGAAGTGGAAAGGAGCATAAAGGCAATAGAGTTTGAGGAATGATAAGGGAGTTGGGTATGAGGAAACCCTAAAGACTCGTAGTAATAGAAATAGAAAAGTATATGATCGTCAGGATGAGGATGATTCACCATGAGTTAAAGTTGATGGTTGAAGGCATAAGAGATGTACATATTGTACCCCCTTTAAGTTGGGAGAATTCGAGGAAACCTTGAGATAGTTCGAAGGATAAATAATGAGACACGGATAGACTGAGGAGACAAGAAAGTAGGAAATCAGGAAAATTGGATGAAGGAAGTGACCTTCAAGAATGTGAAGTGTAAGATAGATGGCATGATACCCAGAAAGGTAGACGTCAGGTATGAAAGACATCCCAATATTGAGATGACTGTTGAGATAAACAACAAAAGTAAATGAGGAATTATTAAGAAGAAGTTCACATTGAACACGACCAATATCTTTCAGGACATCCCTGTTGTCATTACCAAATTAGGAAAGAAAAGCGGGTAACCATTGTTGTCTTTTGAAGGCCATATGTGTTGACCTCAGTTTGAATAAGGATGCTATTGTGAAATTGGTATAGACTATCTGGGTGGGAATGATTGAATAAGACACCCTTATCAGGGATATATGACTTGATTTATCCATGGAAGCATGCATGTACCTTTTTAAAGGTGGAATTAAGGATAGAACATCTGTAACTTAGAATGAATCCTAGGGGAATGCATAAAGGTTGGCATTTCACCCTTAATAGGGATAGTATGAGTTTTGACAGTATAAATTGGAAAGGATTAAGGTAACAACAACCTTTAAGGATCAGTGGAGAAATTTTTCAGAAGTATATAGACAATGATTCTGGTATTAGTAAATGGTATCTTGATATGCCCTGTGCCTAGGGTGTACCTGATGAAGGATTTAAGGATAACCTTAGAGGTTTTACAAGGAGAAAGGTAATATTCAAAATTATCAAGGATAGAAATTTTGATAAAGGAAATGTGACGTAATTATAATAATGCCAGGTGGGGCACATGTTGAACCATAAGAAAGTATAGATTGACCCAATAAGGGTCGAGATTGGTGAAATCAAGAAGGACCCAAAATAAGAGACGTCCTAAGTATGATCAAGAGTCAATCGTGACAATGTTAACCTCTAAAAGACCGAGGCAATAACTTATGGAAAAGTGATGATATATTTTTTTTACCAAGGCGTAATGAAGAGCATTTTCACACAAGCAGTGATTGGAAATGAGGTAGAAAATTTAGTTGAAGGTCATTTAAAAGAAATTAATTGTAAGGAAATTTTACTATCAGGAAAGGCCAAGGAGGTGGCCAACACTTTAAGTGTAAGAGGACAATTATCGGCGCTCGTGCCAGAGGAATACAGTGATAATGGTTAATTCCGTGAAGGTTGTATTATGGTGTGAAAGATTGACATTCCTTCTGATGACTGTGCAATACCCAACCGTAATAGTAGTTTGGTAAAGGTTTAATTCGTGTAATCGCCATGAGCGGGCTATCTATCTTAGAAGGTACTATCTTGAGATAAGCCAGGACCATGTTACGGATTGACTAAATGAACCTTTGAGATGCATGTCTCCCAATAAAGACATATGATTAAGAATGGTATTAACCTGCTATCGTTGCCTTCATTGAAACTCTTCTGCAATTTTATCTGCTTCATGTCATATGTACATCAAGTTCAGGAGTGTTCTTCATGAATCATGAACGGTGATCATGTTACCTCCTTAGAAGAATTCGATACGAGATGTATGGACTCTGTATGGTTAGCTATTAAGACTTCATGGAAAATGAATGACTATAGTAGGTCAACGGTGGACCCTAGTAGTGCAGGAATGATTCTGCGGGTAATGAGCCGATTAATTACAACCGTGAGAGTTGCATTGGAATGGATGTTGAGATTAAGTACCACTAATCGGGTTGTGGTGATGTATAACTTATCATTGATAGACTAATTAAGTCGATTATCTACCTATTGAATACTTATTCCTTCTTATCAATAGAGAGTCGTATTACTATACGAGGAAGGTTGCAGTGCAAGCCTAGAATTCTAGTAACGATGATGTCTAGAATGAGATCCCAGATTCGATTTTCGATGTCGAGGGAGTTTCAAAGGTGATTGTGTATAAGCTCGAGGAAGAGCATGGGTCCATAGAATGATGGACGGAATAGCAAAAATATTTAGGCATGTGAAATACGATGCTATAATACTTGATGTTGATATATATACGTATATGTTTTGTTCTCCTATGACAAACCTCTATAGTTCAGAGGTAGATTCCAAGCCAGATATTTATGGCAATAAAGTTTTTACGTATATACAATTCTCTTCAGTTCGCTCTTTTCTCTCCTTTTCATTTCATATATGCTAAGAAGAACAACCCTTCCAGAAGGGGAGGTATTGCCGAATGACTATCTATCTGTGTGATAGAAGCCTAGTAGGATACCACATGTTGTTTAATTGCTTGTCAAGTACTAAAGGATGGCCACCTTCTGTACTAACTATGTAATAGAACAAGTGTTCATGATCATAGTGATCTCTCAATAAATTCTTTTACTTCTATACGAAGGACCAAGGATATAATAGATCTAATCAGAGGACGGCTGATAGTAGCCCAAGATGGACACACGAAGTATGTTGATTTGACACGAAATAACAAAGAGTAAGAAGTAGGGGACCTAGTGTTGTTATAGGTATTCCTTTGGAAAGGATGGATGTGGTTCGGAAAGAAAGGAAAGCTAAGCCTACGAATTGTCGGACCCTTGGAGGTATTAAGACATATTAGGAAGTTAGCATATGAGCTATACCTACCCCCAAACATGTAGCAAGTTCATAACGTGTTCCACGTATTAATGTTAAAGAAGTGTAATTCGGATGCCAGACAAATAGGGGCATATGAGCGCATAGACATGCAACCAGACGTAACCCGTATGGAGCAACCAGGAAGGATTATAGATTGAAAAGGAACAAGTGCTTAGGAGAAAGGTTATCGTGCTAGTCAGGGTGTTGTGGCAGAACCACAATGTGGGAAAATTGACTTGAGAGTTAGAAGGCGTAATGCTAGAAAAGTACCCCCATTTGTTTTTCTATCTGATTGCGGGACGGAATCCTTTTAAGGAGGGGAGACTGTAATAACCCCAAAATTTTTGAACTTTTAGTAACCCTTATGAATAGTGTTTTGCTGATTATGCTGAATAAGAAAACTTTCCATGCCACACTATGTAGGGGTTCTTCTATTGTTATTCTGAGATCTTATTAGTACTTTATATGGGATATAAGTGTATGTAAAGATCGTCAGAATCCAAATTCGAACACTTTGATTTTTCCTGAGAATCCACCAGATACCGAAATAAGTGAGTATAAAGGAAGAGGATAAAAAGGATTTAAATTCAAGGATTATAAGAAAGGATCATAAAAGGAATATAATGTATTGAGAAAGGTTAATGGAACCCAAGTAATAAGATCCCGGGTATGATCCCTCAAACGATAAACGAAAACGAAAGTTAAGCGAACCATATAACATATCAGCAGTCATTAGCCAAGTAATTAGGAGCTAATCAAAGAGGTTAGTGAGGATGATGTCATCAAACCAATAAGAAGAGAACAAGCATGGGAAGATGACATAAGAATGATGACCTAAGCATGACCAAAAAGGAAGGAAGGTTGGTTGATTATAAACCACACAAAATTCACCATGATTAAAAGGTAATGCCCGATTTACTTTAGACTGTTTTTGTTCTTAACATCAGGACCCATGAACTCACTGTTAGGTCCTGACCATTACCATGATTAGATAGCTCATGTTACGAGCTTCGTTTTGATATGTGGTACGCTTAAATCCGATGTACGGTTTAGGAGAAACGACCTTTTTAAGTAAAGGCGCTTCACGACCGGACCATTTCTCCTTGCCTTACTTTGAAACCTTGGTTAAGGCCCCTAAACGACTAATTGGATTATGAAACAATTATTTTAAGTGGATTAGGCAGTTGGTAAAGTACTCGCGAAAGAATCGCCTTAAAATTCGTAATGGTTAATTTATTAAAAATGGTGGAGCCGAGGGTACTCGAGCGACTTAACTGAATCGTTAGGCGCAAAAGCGAGCGTTAGAGTCTAGTTGGTTAAAGTGTAGATTTTTAAGCGACTTTGGTTTAATTCCAACTTATATGTTGTTTATAGGTTACCAGGCTCATCCCAGGCCTTTTGCCACCCCCAGTCGCTCAGGCAAGTTTTCTACCCGTTATACTGTTGTTGTGATGTAAATATATGTATATGCATTATCTTGTGATAAGTGCATGATTGTTATTAGCAAATTTTGCGATATATTGGAGCATGCTGATATGATATATATGCATGTCTGTTTCGTAATCTTGATATCTAATTGTTGATTCAAATGCTTATAAGTTGCATAATACCTATGATAGAGATAAGCAGTAGTTGCGTATACCCTTAGTATAGGGGACCCAAAGGTGAACATTTTCTAAACCAGGAGTCGATGTTCCCGAGGATAATATATATATATAAATTTATATATATTTATAGATATAGTTTTCAAAACTATTAATCGAATAAAGTTTATTCGATAACTTTAATTTATTTAATGAATATTATTTTAAATATTCATTCGAGGACTTATGACTCCGCTTATTTTATTTAATGAATATTATTTTGATTATTCATTCGAGGACTTATTACTCCGCTTCTTTTATTAAATAATATTCTTTATTTTATTAAATAATAATGTTTCGATAATCAAACTTATTTTCGATTATTCAAATAAAGATCGTACTTTCGTATAAGTATATCTTTGGTTATTTATTATTCATTTCAAGCATGAGTTTTAAAACTTTTACTTCAAATATTTTTATAAGGATTATCCTTATGGGAATATTATTTAAATAATAATATTCAGATATTTTCTAATATATCGGGACTGATTTATTTCAATAAATCAGCATTACTCCAAACATTCTTAAAAATGTTTTCGAGTCTTCAAAATGATTTTAAAAGTTAGAGCGGATCCCAAAAACTCGTTTCCAGATTTAAGATCTTCCTTTCGAAGGAGACTTGAATATTCGCTCAAAAATCTTAGGGATCCGGCTCTGTGGTGTATTTTATATTCGCAACAAGTTTGCTGTTTTGAGAAAACAATTTGATTACTTGCCCAATGTTCGTGAAATAAGTCCATCTAATTGAGTCGGCATAAGCGATAGGCCGGGGTACGGTCTATGAAGGTGTAAGAGGCTGGGTGACAGTCCATCCACGCGTGAGTGGCCGGGTAACGGTCTAGCGCGAGGTCCTAATGCGGCCTGGGTGATGACCGGAGAGAAATTCACCTATCTACAGTAGAAAAAGTTACTTATTGGTATCTTTGCCTGATCATCAAAATATCAGGTTTATGCCAAGGTTTTCTCCTTTCCAAATTCATTGGATATTACAACTCTGTTTATAATTTTCATAACAGAGGTATTCAAGGAGTGTATGAAATGTATATATATATAGGTGTATATATATATCGGGACTTAATGAAGTATCTCGTAACTTCATTATTTATAATGATATTTCAAGGATTGAATCTATTCAAATCTTATCTTGTAGTCTTATCTATGTGATGAACTTTTGGAAACGGATGATACCTTGAACGGTGGTAGTTCAAGTAGTATCCGGAAAATATATAAGTATATTGGAGTATCTTGTAACTTCATCTTTTCAACTTATATCTGGTTAATGATTATCTTATGCATGACAAAGATTTTCACAAAAACGTTGAGACAAGGTTAGATATATAAGATCACCTTGCAACGATATTTTTATACAGTTATAAACTGGAACTCTGTGTATATTATGCATGGAAGAGGACTTCCAAGATTTTGAAAAGTATATATACATATATATTGAATATTTTGCGACTTGGTCACGATAAGATATCAAACTTGGTTCATTTCTTCTTGACCAAGACTTTCATGAGTACTATGAGAATGCTCATATATTGTTAATTATTATACATATTATTTCGGTGGGCTTGTTGCTCACCCTTGCTTTCTTCTTTCATCACACAACAACAGATAGACAAGATGAACAGGACCAAGATCCCAATTTGCGAGCGGATAGGAAATGTTCCGCAGTTTCCTGTAGGCGTTGATGTCGCTGTAGCTGAGGTAGGAAGTACCAATAGGCTAGGCTTTCAACTTCTGATGTACCAGACTTATGTATCTATATGAATTGTAATAATGGCAAAGAAATATAAATTTATTCAGAAACCCTTTTGAGGTGTAATGGCTTATAATTGTGGAATAAAACGACTTGTGTTATTTTTGGTATTCATCTCTGAGACTATAACTTGTGGTGTGTGTGCGTATATTGTGGGGTCACAGTACGCAGTAGTTGGTTGTTTATTAAGATTAAGTGTTATTAAGGGAAATGGAACTCGTGACAACCCGGATCCCCGACCCCGGATTTGGGGGTGTTACAGGCGGTAAAAGGATGTCAAAATTGGATGTATACGATGTCATCATGTTAATTGTACTAATATATGGTGGCAAATGACTCTTTTAGGGTGCAAAATTACTCTAATATGGTTTAAAGTGACTTATAAGGTTAATTAAAGCCAAAATGTGGCCCAAAATTAACTCGTATAAAAGTGGTACCAAGAGGTGGTCAAAAGATGTCAAATTGAATGTATATGATGTTAACATGTTAATTGTACCAATATATGGTTGAAGGTGACTCTTATAGGGTGCAAAATCACTCTAATATGGAGTAAAGTCACTTACAAGGTTGATTAGAGCAAAAAATGTTGCCTAAAATTGACTCGTATAAAAGTGGTACCCAGAGGTGGTAAAAGGATGTCAAATTGGATGTATATTATGTTATCATATTAATTGTACCATTATATAGTGCAAATGACTCTTATAGACTGCAAATTTATTCTAATATGGCTGGAAGTCACTTACATGGTTGATTAGAGCCAAAATGTGGCCCAAAATTGACTTTTATAAAAGTGGTACCAAGAGGTGGTTCTAAATATGTCAAGTTGAATGTATATGATGTTAAAATGTCAATTGTACCAATATATGGTGGCAAGTAACTCTTATAGGGTTCCAAATCACTTTAATATGTTGTAAAGTGACTTAAAAGCTTGATTAGAGCCAAAATGTGGCCCAAAATTGACTCGTATAAAAGTGGTACCCAAAGGTGGTTAAAGGATGTCAAATTGCATGTATATGATTTTTACATGCCAATTGTACAATTTAATGGTGGAAAGTGACTCTTATATGATGCAAAATCACTCTAATATGGTGTAAAGTGACTTACAAGGTTGACTTGAGCCTAAATGTGGCCCAAAATTGACTCGTATAAAAGTGGTACCAAGAGGTGGTAAAAAGATGTCTAATTGGATGTATATGACGTTAATATGTCAATTTTACCAATATATGGTGGATA
The DNA here is from genome assembly GCF_009905375.1 of Apium graveolens. Lineage (NCBI taxonomy): Eukaryota > Viridiplantae > Streptophyta > Magnoliopsida > Apiales > Apiaceae > Apium > Apium graveolens. The sequence goes on from NC_133652.1 coordinate 234,004,707, forward strand.
GTGACTCTTAAAGGGTTCAAAGTGACTCTAATATGGTGAAAAGTGCCCTGCATGGTTGATTAAAGCCAAAATGTGGGACAAAATTGACTCGTATGAAAGTGGTACAAAGAGGTGGTAAAAGGATGTCAAATTGGATGTATATGATGTTAACATATTAATTGTACCAATACATGGTGGCAATTGACTCTTATAAGGTGCAAAATCACTCTAATATGTTGTAAAGTGACTTAAAAGCTTGATTAGAGCTAAAATGTGGCCCAAAATTGACTCGTATTAAAGTGGTACCAAGAGGCGGTAATAGGATGTCAAATTGGATTTATATGATGTCATCATGTTAATTGTACCAATATATGGTGGCAAATGTGTCTTATAGGTTGCAAAATTACTCTAATATGGTGTAAAGTGACTTACCAGGTTAATTAAAGCCAAACTGTGTCCCAAAATTAACTCGTATAAAAGTGGTACCAAGAGGTGGTCAAAAGATGTCAAATTGAATGTATATGATTTTAACATGTCAATTGTACCAATATATGGTTGAAGGTGACTCTTATAGGGTGCAAAATCACTCTAATATGGTGTAAAATGACTTACAAGGTTGATTAGAGCCAAAATTTGGCCTAAAATTGACTCGTATAAAAGTGGTACCAAGAGGTGGTAAAAGGATGTCAAATTTGATGTATATTATGTTATCATATTAATTGTACTATTATATAGTACAACTGACTCTTATAGACGGAAAATTTATTCTAATATGGCTGGAAGTCACTTACCTGGTTGATTAGAGCCAAAATATGGTGGCAAGTAACTCTTATAGGGTGCAAAATTTCTATAATATGTTGTAAAGTGACTTAAAAGATTAATTAGAGCCAAAATGTGGCCCAAAATTGACTCGTATAAAAGTGGTACCCAAAGGTGGTTAAAAGATGTCAATTGCATGTATATGATGTTCACATGTCAATTGTACAATTTAATGGTGGAAAGTGACTCTTATATGGTGCAAAATAACTCTAATATGGTGTAAAGGGACTTATAAGGTTGATTTGAGCCAAAATATGGTCCAAAACTGACTTGTATAAAAGTGGTATCAAGAGGCGGTAAAAGGATGTCTAATTGGATGTATATGATGTTAATATATTAATTTTACCAATATATGGTGGAAAGTGACTCTTAAAGGGTGCAAAGTAACTCTAATATGGTGAAAAGTGACCTACTTGGTTTATTAGAGCCAGAATGTGGGAAAAAATAGACTCATATGAAAGCGGTACAAAGATGTGGTAAAAGGATGTCAAATTGGATGTATATGATGTTAATATGCTAATTGTACCAATATATGATGGCAAATGACTTATAGAGTTTGAAATCACTCTAATATGTTGTAAAGTGACTTAAAAGCTTGATTAAAGCCAAAGTGTAGCCCAAAATTGACTCGTATAAAAGTGGTACCAAGAAGTGGTTAAAGGATGTCAAATTTCATGTATATAATGTTTACATGTCAATTGTACAATTTAATGGCGGAAAGTGACTCTTATATGGTGCAAAATCACTCTAATATGGTGTAAAGTGACTAACAAGGTCGATTTGAGCCTAAATGTGGCCCAAAATTGACTCATAAAAAAGTGGGACTAAGAGGTGGTAAAAAGATGTCTAATTGGATGTATATGACGTTAATATGTCAATTTTACCAATATATGGTGTAAAGTGACTCTTAAAGGGTTCAAAGTGACTCTAATATGGCGAAAAGTGACCTGCATGGTTTATTAGAGCCAAAATATGGGGCAAAATTGACTCGTATGAAAGTGGTACAAAGAGGTGGTACAAGAATATCATATTGGATGTATATGATGTTAACATATTAATTTTAACAATACATGGTGGCAGTTGACTCTTATAGGGTGCAAAATCACTCTAATATGTTGTAAAGTGACTTAAAAGCTTGATTATTTGTCATAGGAGAACAAAACATATGTGTATATACATCAACATCAAGTATTATCGCATCGCATTTCACATGCTTAAATATTTTTGCTATTCCGTCCATCATTCTATGGACCCATGCTCTTCCTCGAGCTTATACTCAATCACCTTTGAAACTCCCTCATCATCGAAAATTGAATCTGGGGTCTCATTCTAGACATCATCGTTACTAGAATCCTATGCTTGCACCGCAACCTTCCTCGTATAGTAATACGACTCTCTATTGATAAGAAGGAATAAGTATTCAATATATAGATAATCTACTTAATTAGTCTATCAATGATAACTTATACACCACCACGACCCGATTAGTGGTACTCAATCTCAACATCCATTCCAATACAACTCTCACGGTTGCAAGTAATCGGCTCATTACTTGCAGAATCATTGTTGTATTACTATGGTCCACCACTGACCTACTATCGTCATTCATTTTCTATGAAATCTTAATAGCTAACCATACGGAGTCCATACATGTCGTATCAAATTCTTCTAAGGAGGTAACATGATCACCATTCATGATTTATGAAGAACACTCCTGAACTTGACGTACATATGACATGAAGCAGATAAAATTGCAGAAGAGTTTCAATGAAAGCAACGATAGCAGGTTAATACCATTCTTAATCATATGCCTTCAATAGAAGACTTAACTCAAAGGTTTGTTTAGTCCTTTTGAAACATGGTCCTGGCTTATTCTCAAGATAGTACCTTCTAAGATAGATAGCCCGCTCATTGCGATTACATGAATTAAACCTTTACCAAACTACTATTACGGTTGGGTATTACACAGTCATCAGAAGGAATGTCAATCTTCCAAACCATAATACAACCTTCACGGCTTCAACCATCATCACTGTATTCCTCTGGCACAAGCGCCTATAATTCCTCTCTTACACTCAAAGTGTCGGCCACCTCATTGGCCTTTCCTAATAGTAATAGTTCCTTATAATCAATGTCATTTTAACCACCTTCAACTAAATTTTCTACCTCATTTCAAAATACTGCTTGTGTGAAAATGCTCTTCCTTAATCTTTTGTGAGAAAAAAAATCTATCATAATTTTCCCATAATTTATTTTCTCGGTCTTTGAATGTGAACATTAGCACGACTGACTCTTGATCATAATTTGGACGTCTCTTATCTTCGGTACTTCTCGTTATCACCAATCTTGACCCTCATTGGGTCGATCTATATTTTCTTATGGTTCATACGTGCCCACCTGGCATTATTATAATTACGTCATATTTCCTTTATCAAAATTTCTATTCTTCAGAACTTCGAATATTACCTTCCTCCTTTTAAAACCTCTAAGGTTATCCTTAAATCATTCCTCCTGTATTCCCTAGATACAGGGCATATCAAAATACCATTTACTAATACTAGAACCATTGTCTATGTACTTCTGAAAACTTTCTCCCCTGATCTTTGAAGGTTGTTGTTACCTTAGTCCTTCATTCTGTACCGCCCAAACTTATAATGTCCCTATTAAGGGTGAAATGCCAACCTTTATGCATTCCCCCATGGTTCATCTCAAGTTATCGAAGATCTATCCTTAATTCCACCTTTAAAAGGTACTTCCACTCTTCCATTGATAAATCAATTCATCTATCCCTGACAAGGGTATCTTATTCAATCATTCTCACCTCGATAGTCTCTACTTAGTGTCATGGTAACATCCTTTTTCCAAACTGAGGTCAATCCATATGGCCTCCAAAAGATAACAATGGTTATCTGCTTTTCTTGCATTATTTGGTAATGATAGCAGGGATGTTCTGGAAGATATTGGGCGTGTTCAACGTGAACTTCTTAGTTCTAACTATTCATTTACCTTGGTTATTTATCTCAACAGTCATCTCAATTTTGGAATACCTTTTATACCTGGCGTCTCCCTTTTTGGGTATCATGCCACCGGTCTTATACTTCATATTCTTGAAGGTCACTTCCTTCATCCGATTTTCCTAATTTCTTACTTTCTTGTCTCCTCAGTCTATCCGCGCCTCATTATTTATCCTTCGAACTATCTCAAGGTTTCCTCGAATCCTCCCCACTTACAGGGGATAAAATATATGTATCTCTTATGACTTCAACCATCAACTTTAACTCATGGTGAATCACCCTCATCCTGACGATTACATACTTTTCTATTTCTATTGCTACGAGTCTTTAGGGTTTCCTCACACCCAACTCCCTTATCATTCCTCAAACTCTATTGTCTTTATTTTCCTTTCCACTTTAGTTTCTTTTTATTTTCTTTTCTATTACAATCATTTCATGAACCCACTACTCATTGACTTCAAACATCACGTCGTTCTGGGATTCTTGTCATCAGAACGAATCTTGACAACTTTGACAACTTAGCTTCATAATTCATCATACTCGTCCGCCTTTGTTCTGGCTCTAAAGCTTTTACACTATCTCCATAACCTTGGGAATTACTTTCCCGAAAACAATTGACTGAACTTTAATCACTTTATTATAACCTCTGGCTCCGTGTCTTTCTTGGCCTTTCACCAACGAGTGGCCTCTCTCTTAGGAAGGTAAGTGACAAAAATAGTCTTTTATGCTTCGTCGGTCATTTAGAATCTCAAATGATTCCTATATTTCCTTTGGCCAAGCTCTTGCCTCGACTGGGTCAACCTGTTCCTTGGAACTCTGAGAGCTTAGCGACTTAAAGGTCATGAAAGGATTTCCTACCGCATTATTTCCTCAAGGTGGTGGTTGGGAATAAGAGTATAAGTTCTATTTAGACAGGTCCATGAATTTCCGTATAGGTGTACCGTCTCGGGTTTCCTTATCTTGCTCGACTTCTGTTTTCTCAGTATGAAATGTTTCATCCTTCACCCATAGTCAGGGTTATCTTATACGTTAAAATCCTTGTTTTTTTTTCATTATATTATGGTTCCTTCTATCTTGATGGCGACCTCCCTGACTATCACATTTAGGGTTTGCCCTAAATCTTATTCCTCGAACTATGACTTTCATCTAAGATCCCATCTTTAAGCTCTTAAACGTTTGGAACCAAAATTCTGTAGGAACACCTCATTATTCCATTATCATCTTTCTCAGTATTAATCTCTTCTCTATTTTTTGGCTCCCTGCCTTCATTCATCACTTTTTCTTGGCACAATATGATCTTTTCCAAGAATTCGGGCTGTATTGCAATCTCAAACAGCTTTTCGGTACCGGCTCCGATTACCTTCACTTCTATTTCCATTTTCTCAAAATCTCTTATCAACTCTTCAGAAGACATTATCATCTTGAGTCTCTCCTCTCTACTAAGGGTGTTAGCCACCACATTGGCTTTACCTGGATGATAAATAATCTCATAATCATAATCCTTGATTAGCTCTAACCACCTCCTCTGGCGCATGTTGAGCTCTTTCTGCATAAAATATACTTGAGCTCTTGGGGTTTGTGTAAACTTCACACTTCTCTCTATACAAGTACTGCCTCCAATCTTTAGGGTAAAACTATTGCCGTGAGCTCAAGATCATGGGGGGGATATCGAATTTTATATTCCCTTAATTATCTTGATGTGTACATGATTACCTTACCGTGTTGCATAAGCACTCACCCTAATCCCTTGTGGAAAGCATCACTATAAATCACAAAATCTCCTTTTTCCCTCCAGCAACGCCAACACAGGGGCCGTCACCAATCTTTTCTTCAGTTCTTGGAAGCTATTCTCACATTTCTTTGTCCATTCAAACTTCTCAGTCTTACGAGTAAGCCGCGTTAAAGGGGCTACTATCGTTACAAACTTGAACGAACCTCCGGTAGTGACCGGCCAATCCTACCTCTGGTAGTTTCCCTAACCATGGTCATCAATTCCTCACTGGTCCTTTATTCATTCTTGTCAGGATCCTCCACGGGATCCTCCTCAACAACAATCCCTTCTAGGATAACATCCTCAACCGCTACATCCTCAATATGAACATCATTCGGTCCTGCGTTAGGACGCTCTATCGGATCCACAATCCGATCTCCAATTAGTAATAAAACATCAACGCGCTGTTGCTCCTCAACCTCAGGGTTCGGAGTCCCACTACCATATACGATAACGAACTAAGCTTCTATCATGATATTTATAAGGGTTCCCATAAGGGTTTTAACTGTCAGTACTACGTTAGGTAGTCCGACTATGAACTTGGCAATAGTTCTTATTATCTTAGTGAACTTATTATCTTAACGCCACATCATCTCTGAGGTTTATAACGTTTAGCTCTGATACCATTTCTGTAACACCCCCAAATCTGGGGTCGGGGATCCGGGTTGTCAAGAGTTTCATTTCCCTTAATAACACTTAACCTTAATAAACAACAAACTATTGCGTACCATGACCCCACAATATACATACACACACCACAAGTTATAGTCTCAGAGATGAATACCAAAAATAACATAAGTCATTTTATTCCACAATTATAAACAGTTACACCTTAAAATGGTTTCTGAATAAATTTACATTTCTTTGCCATTATTACAATTCATATATATACATAAGTCTGGTACATCAGAAGTTGAAAGCCTAGCCTATTGGTAATTTCTACCTCAGCTACAACGGCATCAACGCCTACAGGAAACTACGGAACGTTTCCTATCCCTCGCAAATTGGGAGCTTGGTCCTGTTCATTTTATCTATTTGTTATTGTGTGATGAAAGAAGAAAGCAAGGGTGAGAAACAAGCCTACCGAAATAATATGTATAATAATTAACAATATATGAGCATTCTCATAGTACTCATGAAAGTCTTGGTCAAGAAGTAATGAACCAAGTTTGACCTCTTAATGCGACCAAGTCGCAAAATATTTAGTATATATGTCTATATACTTTTCAAAATCTTTGAAATCGTCTGCCATGCATAATATACACAGAGTTCCAGTTTATAACTGTATAAAAATATCATTGCAAGGTGATCTCATATATCTAACCTTGTCTCAATGTTTTTCTAAATATCTTTGACATGCATAAGATAATCATTTACTAGATATAAGTTTAAAAGATGAAGTCACAAGATACTCCAATATACTTATATCTTTTCCGAATACTACTTGAACTACCACCGTTCAAGTTATAATTAGTTTCAAAAGTTCATCACATAGATGAGACTAAAAGATAAGATTTGAATAGATTCAATCCTTGAAATATCATTATATATAATGAAGTTACGAGATACGTCATTAAGTCCCGATATATATATATACACCTATATATATACATTTCATACACTCCTTGAATACCTCTGTTATGAAAATTATAAACAGAGTTGTAATATCCAATGAATTTGGAAAGGAGAAAACCTTGGCATAAACCTGATATCTTGCTGATCAGGAAAAGATACCAATAAGTAACCTTTTCTACTAGTAGATGGATGAATTCCCCACTGGTCATCACCCTGGCCGCATAAGGACCTATGCTGGACTGCCACTCAGCCACTTACGCATTAATGGACTCCCACTGAGCCACTTACACTTTCATGGACGCCCAATGAGCCCATGTTGCTTATGCCGAATCAAATAGATGGACTTACTTCCCGAACGTTGGGTAAGTAATCAATTCATTTATCAAAACTGCAACCTCGTTGCGAATATAGAATACACTATAGAGCCGGATCCCTTAGATTTTTGAGCGAGTATTCAAGTCCCCTTCAAAAAGGAAGATCTTAAATTTGAAAATGAGTTTTGGGATCTGCTCTAACTTTTAAAAATCAGTTTGAAGACTCGAAAACATTTTTAAGAATGTTTGGAGTAATGTTGATTTAATGAAATAAATCAGTCCCGATATATTAGAAAATATCTGAATATTATTATTTAAATAATATTCCCATAAAGGATGTAACACCCCCAAATCCGGGGTCGGGGATCCGGGTTGTCACGAGTTCCATTTCCCTTAGTAACACCCAATCTTAATAAACAATCAACTACTCCGTACTGTGACCCCACAATAAACACACACACCACAAGTTATAGCCTCAGAGATGAATATCCAAAAATAACACGAGTCATTTTATTCCACAATTATATGCCATTACACCTTAAAAGGGTTTCTGAATAAATTTACATTTCTTTGCCATTATTACAATTCATAAAGATACATAAGTCCGGTATATAGGAAACTGCGGGACGTTTCTACCTCAGCTACAACGACATCAACGCCTATAGTATTATAGCATCGCATTTCACATGCCTAAATATTTTTTCTATTCCGTCCATCATTCTATGGACCCATGCTCTTGCACGAGCTTATAAACAATCACCTTTGGAACTTCCTCGACATCGAAAATCGAATCTGGGATTTCATTCTAGACATCATCGTTATTAGAATTCTATGCTTGCATTGCAACCTTCCTCGTATAGTAATACGACCCTCTATTTGATAAGAAGGAATAAATATTCAATTGGTAGATAATCGACTTAAATAGTCTATCAATAACAACTTATACATTACCACAACCCGATTAGTGGTACTCAATCTCAACATCCATTACAATACAACTCTCACGGTTGTAATCGGCTCATTATTCAAAGAATCGTTGATGCATTACTGTAGTCCACCACGGACCTACTATAGTCATTCGTTTTCCATGAAATCTTTATATCTAACCACATAAAGTCCATACCTACCTTATCGAGTTCTTCTAAGGAGTTAATATAATCACCATTCATAATTCATGAAGAACACTCCAGATCCTGACGTACATTCATGACATGAAGCAGATAAAATTGCAGAAGAGTTTCAATCAAAGCAATGATAGCATATTAATACCATTCTTAATCATATGCCTTCAATAAAAGACTTAACTCAAAGGTTCATTTAGTCCTTCTTGAAACATGGTCCTGGCTTATCTCAAGATAGTACCTTCTAAGATAGATAGCCCGCTCATGGCGATTACACGAATTAAACCTTTACCAAACTACTATTACGGTTGGGTATTGCATAGTCATCAGAAGGAATGTCAGTCTTCCAAACCATAATACAACCTTCATAGCTTTAACCATCATCACTGTATTCCTCTGGCACGAGCGCCTATAATTGTCCTCTTACACTTAAAGTGTCGGCCATCTCTTTTCCCTTTCCTGATAGTAAAATTTCCTTACAATCAATCTCATTTTAACCACCTCCAACTAAATTTTCTACCTCATTTCAATCACTGCTTATGTGAAAATACTTTTCTTAAGTCCTGGTGAGAAAAAAAAATCACCATTTTTCCATAAGTCATTGCCTTAGTCTTTAGATGTGAACATTGTCATGGCTGACTCTCGATCATACTTAGGACGTCTCTTATCTTGGTTCCTTCTTGTTTTCACCAATCTCGACCCTCATTGGGTCAATCTATACTTTCTTATGGTTCAATACGTGCCCCATCTTGCATTATTATAATTACGTCATATTTCCTTTATCAAAATTTATTTTCTTGAGAACTTTTAATACTACCTTTCTCCTTGTAAAACCTCTAAGGTTATCCTTAAATCCTTCATCAGGTACACCCTAGGCACAGGGCATATCAAGATACCATTTACTAATACCAGAATCATTGTCTATATACTTCTAAAAAATTTCCCCACTGATCCTTGAAGGTTGTTGTTACTTTAATCCTTTCCAATTCATACTGTCAAAACTCATACTGTCCCTATTAAGGGTGAAATGCCAACCTTCATGCATTCCCCTATGGTTCATCTCAAGTTATCGAGGTTTTATCCTTAATTCCTCCTTTAAAATGGTACTCGCATCCTTCCATGGGTAAATCAAGTCATATATCCCTGATAAGGGTATCTTATTCAATCATTTCCACCTTGATATTCTATACCAAATTTCATAATAATATCCTTATCCAAAATGAGGTCAATCCACATGGCCTCCAAAAGACAATAACGGTTATCCACTTTTCTTTCCTGATTTGGTAATGATAACAGGGATGTTCTGGAAGATATTGGTCGTGTTCAACGTGAACTTCTTCTTAATAATTCCTTATTTACTTTTGTTGTTTATCTCAACTGTCATCTCAATGTTGGGATATCTTTCATACCTGGCGTCTCCCTTTCTGGGTATCATGCCATCGATCTTACACTTCACATTCTTGAATATCACTTCCTTCATCCAATTTTCCTAATTTCTTATTTTCTTGTCTCCTCAGTCTATCCGCGTCTCATTATTTATCCTTCGAACTATCTCAAGGTTTCCTCGAATCCTCCCAACTTACAGGGGATAAAATATATGTATCTCTTATGCCTTCAACCATCAACTTTAACTTATGGTGAATCACCCTCATCTTGACGAATACATACTTTTCTATTTCTATTGCAACTCCCTTATCATTCCTCAAACTCTATTGTCTTTTATATCCCTTTATATTCCTTCCCTTTTCAGTCTTTTATTTTTGTTTCCATTACAACCATTACATGAACCAACACAACATAAGCATTTATTTCAAACATCCCGTCATTCTGGATTCGTGTCCTCAGAACGAATCTTGACAACTTTTACAACTTAGATTCCTAATTCATCATACTCGTCCGCTTTTGTTCTGGCTCTAAAGCTTTTGCACTATCTCCATATCCTTGGGAATTACTTTCCCAGAAACAATTGACTGAACTTTAATCAGTTTATTCTAACCTATGGCTCCGTGCCTTTCTTGGTCTTTCACCGGCGGGTGGCCTCTCTCTTAGGAGGGTAAGTGACAAAAACAGTCTTTTGTGATTCGTCCATCATTTAGAATCTCAAATGATTCCTATATTTCCTTTAGCCAGGCTCTCGCCTCTACTGGGTTCGCTTGTTCCTTGGAACTCTGAGAGCTTAGCGACTTAAAAATCCTGAAAGAATTTCCCACCGCACTGTCTCCTTAGGGTGGTGGTTGGGGATAATAGTCTAAGTTCTTTTTAGACAGGTCCATAAATTGCCGTATTGGAGTACCGTTTCGGGTCTCCTTTCCTTACTCGACTTTCTGTTTCCTTAGTATGAAATGTTTCATCTTTCACCCATACTTGGGGTTATCTTATACGTTAAAAATCCTTGTTTTCCAATTCATTATGTTATGGGCTCCTTCTTTCTTAATGGCAACCTCCCTGACTATCACATTCGGGGTTTGCCTCAAATCTTATTCCTCGAGCTATGGATCTATGGATTTCATCTAAGATCTAGTCCTTACGCTCTTAAACGTTTGGAACCCAAATTCTATAGGAATACCTCATTATTCCCTTATCATCTTTCTTGGTATTAATCTCTTCTCCTGTCATTGACTATCTGCCTTCATTCATCACTTTTTCTTGGAACAATATGTTCTTTTTTGATAATCTGGGCTGTATTGCAATCTCAAGCAGCATTTCGGTACCGGCTCCGGTTACCTTCACTTCTATTTCCATTTTCTCAGAATCTCTTATCAACTCTCCCAAAGACATTTTCATCCTGAGTCTCTCCTTTATACTAAGGGCATTAGCCACCATTTTGGCTTTCCCTGGATGATAAAGAATCTCATAATCGTAATCCTTGATTAGCTCTAACCACCTCCTCTTGCACATGTTGAGCTCTTTCTGTGTGAAAATACACTAGAGCACTTATGGCTTGTGTAAATCTCTGTAATAACCCCAATTTTTGGGAAATTTTGAAACCCTTATGAATAGTGTTTTTGCTGAATGAGAAAACTTTTCATGCCACACTATATAGGGGTTCTGATATGGATATTCTGAGATTTTATTAGTACTTTATATGGGATATAAGTGTATGTAAAGATCGTCAGAATCCAAATCCGAACACTTTGATTTTTCCCGGAAATCCAATAGATACGGAGAGAATTGAGTATAAGGTAACAGGATAAAAAGGATTTAAATTAAAGGATTATAATAGAGGATCATAAAAAGGAATATAATGTATTGAGAAAGGTTAAGGGAACCTAAGTAATAAGATCCCGGGTATGATCCTTCAAACGATAAACGAGAACGAAAGTTAAGCGAACCGTATAACAGATCAGCGGTCATTAGGCAAACGATTAGGAAGTTAATCAAGGGGATTAGTGGGGATGATGTCATCCAACCAATAGAAAGAGGACAAGGAGGGGAGGATGACATCATGAGGATGACACAAGCATGACATGGGAAGGAAGGAGATGTGGTGGCTTTTTAACCACACAAAATCAAGGGCAACTAGGTAATTTACTAAAACAAACACAAAAATCAAACCAACCAAGCCAAGCAAATCATTTTTCATCAAAATCAAAAAGAAACCAAGGCATTGTTCTTCATGCTCTCGGCCAAAACAGAACCAGAACACTAAAACTGCTGTATCTCCTTCATTTCTCACTCAAATATTGTGTTCTATAGCTCATTGGAAAGGTATTGAGATGGCCTACAACTCTTGTTCACAAGTCTCGTCCAAATAATCATGGTAAGACCCTCATTTTTACAGTTCTTTAAATCGAACTTTTAGAAACTTCAAAGCCTAACTTTGTGTTCTTGATTTCTTTGGAAAGATCAAGCTTGTAGGAGGCTCCCTAAGGCTTCCTAGCAACTTAACACCTCCCAAGGAAGGTATAAACTTCAAACCCTAGCCTTTACTTTATTTGTTAGTAAGTTTAATGGTTGGTGTTGTGAAATGAGAAGCATGGATTGTGATTATTAGTAGTTTGGTTTGATTTGGAAGTGTTTTGGTAATTGAAGCTTGATTATAGTTCATAGGTCTTGATTGTGGTTGTTTGAGTTGAAAACCGTGGAGATTATGGACTGATGTGGTATGGTTTAGGTGAAGTTTTGTTGTATTGATGGTTATGAGTTGGTTGGTGGTTAATTGGAGTAGTTTAAACATTGGTAATCGCGTAAACATAGCCGTCGTAACGTCCGATTTTCTTTAGACTGTTTTTGTGCATAACATTAGGACCCGAGAACCCCCTTCTAGATTATGACCACTGCCATGTTTAGATAGCTCATGTTACGAGCTTCGTTTTGATATGTAGTTCGTTCGATTCCGATGCGCGGTTTAGGAGAAACGACCGTTTCAAGTAACGGTGTTTCGCGAACGAAACTTTTCCCCTCGCCTTACTTTGAAACATAGGTTAAAGACCAAAAAGGGTTAATTAATGTATGAAACATTTATGGTAAGTGTGTTAGGCAGTTGGTAAGACACTCGCGAAGGAATCGCTTTAAAACTCGTAAAGGTTAAATTATTAAAAATGGTGGAGCCGAGGGTACCCGAGTGACTTAAGCGAATCAGTGAGCGCAAAACAAGCGTTAGAGTCTAAGTTAGTTAAAGTATAGATTTACAAGTGATTTTGGTTTAATTCCAACTTACTTGTTGTTTATAGGTTACCAGACTCGTCCCGAGCCTTTTATCACCCCAAGTCGCTCAGGCAAGTATTCTATCTGTTATACTGTTGTTGTGATGTATACATTTGTATATGCATGATCTTGCGATAAATGCATATTGGTTATTTAGCAAATTCTTGCGATATATTGTAGCATGTGATATGGTATATATGCATGCCTGTTTCATATTCTTGAAATATATATCTGTTGGTTCAGTTGATAATACCTATGCTAGAGAATAGCGGTAACTTGCATATACCCTTAGTATAGGGACCCAAAGGTGAAAATATTTTCTAAAACCGGGAGTCGAGGATCCCGAGTAGATTTTGTATATATGGATATGGTTATATATATATATATATATTTATATAGATATATATGGTTATAGTTTTCCAAACTATTAATCGAATAAGATTTATTCGATAACTTTAACTTTATTTTATTATTGAATATTATTTCGAATATTATTCGAAGGCGTATGACTCCTTTTATTTATTTATTTGAATATTATTTGAATATTCATTCGAGGACTTATGACTCCTTTTATTTTATTAATGAATATTATTTTGAATATTCATTCGGGGACTTATGACTCCTTTTATTTATTTATCTGAATATTATTTGAATATTCATTCGAGGGCTTATGACCCTTTTATTTATTTATCTGAATATTATTTGAATATTCATTCGAGGGCTTATGACTCTTTTATATTATTTATTGAATATTATTTGAATATTCATTCGAAGGCTTATGACTCAGTTTATATTATTTAATGAATATTATTTGAATATTCATTTGAGGATCTATGACTCCGATTATTTGCTGAGGTATATTCCTTATTTTATTAAAGAATAAGGTGTCAATAATCAAACTTATTTTCGATTATTCAAATAAAGATAATACTTTCATATAAGTATATCTTTGGTTATTTAATACTCGTTTCAAGTATAAGTTTTAATACTTCTACTTCAATTATTTTTATAAAGATTATTCTTTATGGGAATATTATTTAAATAATAATATTCAGTCATTTTCTAAATATTCTGGGGACTGATTTACTTCATTAAATCAGCTTTACTCCAAACACTCTATAAAGTGTTTTCGAGTCTTCAAAATGATTTTTAAAGTCAGAGCGGATCCCAAAACTCACTTTTATATTTAAGATCTTCCTTTTTTAAGGGGATTTAAATACTCGCTCAAAACCTGGGGAATCCGGCTCTGTGGTGTATTTTATATTCGCAACGAGGTTGCAGTTTTGGTAAATGAATTGATTACTTGCCCAATGTTCGGGAAGTAAGCCCATCTAATTGAGTCGGCATAAGCGACAGGCCGGGGTACGGTCTATGAAAGTGTAAGTGGCTGGGTGGCAGTCCATCAACGCGTAAGAGGCCGGGTGGCGGTCCAGCACAAGGTCCTTATGTGGCCAAGGTGATGACAGGTGGGGGATTCATCCATCTACTAGTAGAAAAGGTTACTTATTGGTATCTTTGCCTGATCAGCAAGATATCTGGTTTATGCCAAAATTCTTTTCCTTTCCAAAATTCATTGGATGTTTCAAACTCTGTTCATACTTTACATAACAGAGGTTCCAGGAAATGTTTAAGAGATATATATGTGGATATATATATATCGGGACTAAATAAAGTATCTCGTAACTTTATTTCATTCAATAATATTTCAAAGATTGAATCTATTCAAGTCTTAACTTGTGGTCTCATCTATGGGATGTTTGTTTTTTTTAAAAGCTTATAATACTTTGAACGGTGGTAGTTCAAGTAGCTTTATAAATGATATAAGTGTAGTGAAGTATTGGTAACTTCATTCCTTGTTTTTACTTATATCTAGTAAGTAATTATCTTACGCATGATAAAGATTCTAGTAAGTATCCATTTAGATACTTATATTATTGTTATCACTATGTATTATCTTGCGAGCTGTAAGGCTCACTCTTGCTTTATTTCTTCATCACACAACAACAGTTAGGAAAGATGGCCAGACTCCAGCAGACCCAGCGCAAGCGCATGGGAAGCGTCACGCGTCTTCCCGTTGATGTTGTAGCTGCTATAGCTGCAGAGGTAGATCTATTATAGATCAGACCATCTACTTTTGAGAATCAATTATGTATAATGATAACTTGTGGCAGATAATGGCAATTAACTGTAAATTTATCAAGTAATCATTTTGGGTTGTAATAACTTTTAAATTGTGGATTCAAAGACTTGTACTTATTTAAATTTCATCTCTGAGACTATAACGGGTTGTGGTGTGTGTTAGTGTGGGATCACAACATAAGGTTATTTATTATTAATTAAGTGAAGTGATATTGTGGAAAGAAAGACCGTGACGACCCGGATCCCCGACCCCGGATCTGGGGGTGTTACAGAAATGGTATCAGAGCTAAGCGTTATAAACCTCAGAGATGATGGGATGTTAAGATAATAAGTTCACTAAGATAATAAGAACTCTTGCCAAGTTCATAGTCGGGCTACCTAACGTAGTACTGACAGTTAAAACCCTTATGGGAACCCTTATAACTATCGTGATTGGAGCGTAGTTCGTTATCGTATATGGTAGCGGGACTCCGAACCCTGAGGTTGAGGAGCAACATCGCGATGATATTTTATTACTAATTGGAGATCGGATTGTGGATCCGATAGAGTGTCCTAATGCAGGACCGGATGATGTTGATATTGAGGATGTAGCGGTTGAGGATGTTGTCCTAGAAGGGATAGTTGTTGAGGAGGATCCCATGGAGGATCCTGACAGGATTGGATAAAGGACCACTGATGAATTGATGACCATGGTTTGGTCAACTACCAGAGGTAGGATTGGCCGGTCACTACCGGAGGTTCGTTCAAGTTGTAAAGATAGTAGCCCCTTTAACGCGGCTTACTCATAAGACTGAGAAGTTTGAATGGACAGAGAAATGCGAGAACAGCTTTCAAGAACTGAAGCAGAGGTTGGTGATGGCCCCTATGCTGGCATTTCCGGATGGAAAAGGAGATTTTGTGAAGTGTAGTGACGCTTCGCACAAGGGCTTAGGGTGCGTGCTTATGCAGCACGGTAAGGTAATCGCGTACATGTCAAGACAATTAAGGTAATATGAAATCTGATATCCCCGCTCATGAGCTTAGGCTCGTGGCAATAGTTTACCCTAAAGATTGGAGGCACTACTTGTATGGAGAGAAGTGCGAGAATTACCTAAGCCATAAGTGCTCTAGTACATTTTCACATAGAAAGAGCTCAACATATGCCAGAGGAGGCAGTTAGAGCTAATCAAGAATAATGATTGGGAGATTCTTTATCATTCGGGGAAAGCCAATATGGTGGCTGATGCCCTTAGTAAAAAAGGAGAGACTCAAGATGATAATGTCTTTTGGAGAGTTTATAAGAGATTTTGAGAAAATGGAAATAGAAGTGAAGGTAACCGGAGCCGGTACCGAAAAGCTGTTTGAGATTGCAATACAGCCCGAATTATTGGAAAAGATCATATTGTGCCAGAAAAAGTTATGAATGAAGGCAGAGAGCCAACAATTAGATAAAAGATTAATATCGAGAAAGATGATAAGGGAATAATGAGGTATTCCTATAGAATTTGGGTTCCGAAAGTTCAAGAGCTTAAGGATGAGAACTTAGATGAGAGCCATAGTTTGAGGAATAGGATTTAGGGCAAACCCAGAGTGTGATAGTCAGGGAGGTTGCCATCAAGAAAGAAAGAACCTATAACATAATAGAGTGGAAAACAAGATTTTTAATGTATAAGATAACCCCGATTATGGGAGAAGGTTGAAACATTTCATACTAAGGAAACAGAAAGTCGAGTAAGGAAAGGAGACCCGAGACGGTACTCCTATATGGCAATTTATGGACCTGTCTAGACAGAACTTAGACTATTATCCCCAACCACCACCCTGAGGGGACAATGCGGCAGGAAATTCTTTCATGACCTTTAAATCATTAAGCTCTCAGAGTTCCAAGGAACAGGTTGACCTAGTCGAGGCAAGAGCCCTGGCTAAAGGAAATATAGGAATCATTTGAGATTCTAAATGATTGACGAATCACAAAAGACTGTTTTTATCACTCACCCTCCTAAGAGAGAGACCACTTGCTGGTGAAAGGCCAAGGAAGGCACGGAGCAAGAGATTATAATAAACTGATTTAAGTCCAGTCAATTGTTTTCGGGAAAGTAATTCCCAAAGATAAGGAGATAGTGTAAAAGCTTTAGAGTCAGAACAAAGGCAGACGAGTATGATAAATTATGAATCTAAGTTGTAAAAGTTGTCAAGATTCATTCTGAGGACACGAATCCAGAATGACGGGATGTTTGAAATCAATGCTTATGTTGTGTTAGTTCATGAAATAATGATAAGGAAGTTGGGTATGAGGAAACCCTAAAGACTCGTAGTAATAGAAATAGAAAAGTAAGTAATCGTCAGGATGAGGGTGATTCACCATGAGTTAAAATTGATGGTTGAGGGCATAAGAGATACATATATATTATCCCCTGTAAGTTGGGAGGATTCGAAGAAACCTTGAGATAGTTCGAAGGATAAATAATGAGACGCGGATAGACTGAGGAGACAAGAAAGTAAGAAATTAAGAAAATTGGATGAAGGAAGTGACCTTCAAGAATGTGAAGTGTAAGACCGGTGGCTTGATACCCAGGAAGGGAGACGCCAGGTATGAAAGATATCCCAACATTGAGATGACTGTTGAGATAAATAACAAAAGTAAATAAGGATTTATTAAGAAGAAGTTCACGTTGAACACGACCAATATCTTCCAGATCATCCATGTGATCATTACCAAATCAGGAAAGAAAAGCGGATAACCATTTTTATCTTTTGGAGGCCATGTGGATTGACCTTAACTTGAATAAGGATGCTATTGTGAAATTCGGTATAGACTATCGAGGTGGAAATGATTGAATAAGATACCCTTATCAGGGATATATGACTTTATTTATCCATGGAAGGATGCTTGTACCTTTTTAAAGGTGGAATTAAGGATAGAACATCGGTAACTTAAAATGAATCCTAGGGGAATGCATAAAGGTTGGCATTTCACCCTTAATAGGGATAGTATGAGTTTTGACAGTATGAATTGGAAAGGATTAAGGTAATAATAACCTTTAAGGATCAGTGGAGAAATTTTTCAGAAGTATATAGACAATGGTTCTAGTATCAGTAAATGGTATTTTGATATGCCCTGTATATAGGGAATACAGGAGGAACGATTGAAGGATAACCTTAGAGGTTTTACAAGGAGAAAGGAAATATTCGAAATTCTCAAGAATAAAAATATTGATAAAGGAAATATGACATAATTATAATGATGCCAAGTGGGGCACGTGTTAAACCACGAGAAAGTATGGATCGAACCAGTAAAGGTTGAAATTATTCAGGGCAATTAAGACTTAAGATAAAAGATGTTCTAAGTATGATTGAGAGTCAGTCGTGACAGTGATTAACCTCTAAAGACTGAGGCAATAACTTATGGAAAAATGGTGATATTTTTTTTTTACTCATCAGATTTTAAGGAATACATCTTCACAAAAGCAATGATTGAAATAAGGTAGAAAATTTATTTGGAGGTGGTTAAAATGACATTGACTATAAGGAAATTTTAATATCAGGAAAGGCCAAAGAGGTGGCCGACACTTTAAAGGTAAGAGGATAATTATAGGCGCTTGTGCCAGAGGAATACAGTGATGATGGTTAAAACTGTCAAGGTTGTATTATGGTTTGGAAGATTGACATTCCTTCTGATGACTGTGCAATACCCAACTGTAATAGTAGTTGGTAAAAGTTTAATTCGTGTAATCGCCATGAACGGGCTATCTATCTTAGGAGGTCCTATCTTGGGATAAGCCAGGACCATGTTTCCAAAAGGACTAGACGAACCTTTGAGTTAAGTCTTCTATTTAAGGCATATGATTAAGAATGGTATTAACCTGCTATCGTTGCTTTGATTGAAACTCTTCTGCAATTTTATCTGCTTCACGTCATGAATGTACGTCAGGATCAGGAGTGTTCTTCATGAATCAAGAACGGTGATCATGTTACCTCCTTAGAAGAATTCGATATGATATGAATGGACTCCGTATGGTTAGCTATTAAAACTTCATGGAAAACGAATGACTACAGTAGGTCAACGGTGGGCCATAGTAATGTAGGAATGATTCTGAGAGTAATGAGCTGATTACTTACAACCGTGAGAGTTGTATTGGAATGGATGTTGAGAGTAAGTACCACTAATCGGGTCGTGGTGGTGTATAAGTTATCATTGATAGACTAATTAAGTCAATTATCTACTTATGATATATTTATTCCTTCTTATCGATAAAGAGTAGTATTACCCATACGAAGAAGGTTGCGGTATAGAAATGGATTCTAGTAACGATGAGGTCTAGAATGAGATCCCAGATTCGATTTTCGATATCGAGGGAGTTTCAAAGGTGATTGTGTATAAGCTCGAGGAAGAGCATGGGTCCATAGAATGATGGACGGAATAGAAATATTTAGGCATGGGAAATACGAGGCTATAATGCTTAATGTTGATTTATATACGTATATGATTTGTTCTCCTATGACAAACCTCTATAGTTCAGAGGTAGGTTCCAAGCCAGATATTTTGTGGCAGTATATTTTTTTTTTCTTTCATATATACAATTCTCTTCAATTCGTTCTTTTCTCTTCTTTTCATTTCATGTAAGCTGAGAAGAACAACCCTTCCAGAAAGGGGAGGTATTGCCGAATGACTATCTATCTGTGTGATAGAAGCCTAGTAGGATACCAGCTATTGTTTAATTGCTTGTCAAGTACTAAAGGCTGGCCACCTTCTGTACTAACTATGCAATATAACAAGTGTTCATGATCATAGTGATCTCTCAACAAATTCCTTTACTTCTATTTGATTGATCAAATTTTGGAAAATAGAAACAACTGAAAAAGGAGTAATAAAGTGGTGGTAGTATGCGGAATGGGAACACATTCGTGATACTAAGGTTGACGTGGTTATTAAAAGGTTATAGAACGCTAACGAGCAAAAGTATAACCAGTATAATATTAGGAACGGAAGGTAGTAGCGATTACGAACTGGAAAAGGATGGGTATTGAGAAGCAAAAGCTCTAATGCTAAAAGCTATAATGAGAGTCTGTGCAATAGACTTGAAAGAAATTGGAATGATCACTTAACACGGATTGAGTTTTCTTACGACAATAGATCATATGTCAGTATTGAGATATCGCCTTATGAGATCCTTGAGGGAAGACAATGTCGATCTCCCTTATGTTAGGATGAAGTTGTAGAGCGCAAGATGCTCGGACCAGCAGTGGTCCAAAGGACCAAGGATATGATAGATCTAATCAGAGGACGGCTGGTAGTAGCCCAAGATGGACATGATAAGTATGTTGATTTGACACGAAAGGACAAAGAGTATGAAATAGGGGACCTAGTAATGTTATAGGTATTCCTTGGAAAGGATTGATGAGGTTCGGAAAGAAAGGAAAGCTAAGTCTACAATTTGTTGGACCCTTGGATATATTAAGACGTTTGGGAAGTTAGCATATGAGCTAGCCCTACCCCCCGAACAGGTAGCAAGTCATAACGTGTTTCACGTATCAGTGTTAAGGAAGTATAATCAGATGCCAGATAAATAGGGGCATATGAGCGCATAGATATGCAACCCGACGTAACCTATATGGAGCAACCAGGAAGGGTTGTAGAGTGAATAGGGAACAAGTGCTTAGGAGAAGGGTTATCAAACTATTCAGAGTTTGATGGAAGAACCACAATGTGGGAAAATTTATTTGAGAGTTAGAAAGTGTAATGCTAAGAAAGTATCCCAATTCATTTTCTATCTGATTCCGGGACGGAATCCTTTTAAGGAGGGGAGACTGTAATAACCCCAATTTTTGGGAAATTTTGAAACCCTTATGAATAGTGTTTTTGCTGAATGAGAAAACTTTTCATGCCACACTATATAGGGGTTCTGATATGGATATTCTGAGATTTTATTAGTACTTTATATGGGATATAAGTGTATGTAAAGATCGTCAGAATCCAAATCCGAACACTTTGATTTTTCCCGGAAATCCAATAGATACGGAGAGAATTGAGTATAAGGTAACAGGATAAAAAGGATTTAAATTAAAGGATTATAATAGAGGATCATAAAAAGGAATATAATGTATTGAGAAAGGTTAAGGGAACCTAAGTAATAAGATCCCGGGTATGATCCTTCAAACGATAAACGAGAACGAAAGTTAAGCGAACCGTATAACAGATCAGCGGTCATTAGGCAAACGATTAGGAAGTTAATCAAGGGGATTAGTGGGGATGATGTCATCCAACCAATAGAAAGAGGACAAGGAGGGGAGGATGACATCATGAGGATGACACAAGCATGACATGGGAAGGAAGGAGATGTGGTGGCTTTTTAACCACACAAAATCAAGGGCAACTAGGTAATTTACTAAAACAAACACAAAAATCAAACCAACCAAGCCAAGCAAATCATTTTTCATCAAAATCAAAAAGAAACCAAGGCATTGTTCTTCATGCTCTCGGCCAAAACAGAACCAGAACACTAAAACTGCTGTATCTCCTTCATTTATCACTCAAATATTGTGTTCTATAGCTCATTGGAAAGGTATTGAGATGGACTAAAACTCTTGTTCACAAGTCTCGTCCAAATAATCATGGTAAGACCCTCATTTTTACAGTTCTTTAAATCGGACTTTTAGAAACTTCAAAGCCTAACTTTGTGTTCTTGATTTCTTTGGAAAGATCAAGCTTGTAGGAGGCTCCCTAAGGCTTCCTAGCAACTTAACACCTCCCAAGGAAGGTATAAACTTCAAACCCTAGCCTTTACTTTATTTGTTAGTAAGTTTAATGGTTGGTATTGTGAAATGAGAAGCATGGATTGTGATTATTAGTAGTTTGGTTTGATTTGGAAGTGTTTTGGTAATTGAAGCTTGATTATAGTTCATAGGTCTTGATTGTGGTTGTTTGAGTTGAAAACCGTGGAGATTATGGACTGATGTGGTATGGTTTAGGTGAAGCTTTGTTGTATTGATGGTTATGAGTTGGTTGGTGGTTAATTGGAGTAGTTTAAACATTGGTAATCGCGTAAACATAGCCGTCGTAACGTCCGATTTTCTTTAGACTGTTTTTGTGCATAACATTAGGACCCGAGAACCCCCTGCTAGATTATGACCACTGCCATGTTTAGATAGCTCATGTTACGAGCTTCGTTTTGATATGTAGTTCGTTCGATTCCGATGCGCGGTTTAGGAGAAACGACCGTTTCAAGTAACGGCGTTTCGCGAACGAAACTTTTCCCCTCGCCTTACTTTGAAACATAGGTTAAAGACCAAAAAGGGTTAATTAATGTATGAAATTTATGGTAAGTGTGTTAGGCAGTTGGTAAGACACTCGCGAAGGAATCGCTTTAAAACTCGTAAAGGTTAAATTATTAAAAATGGTGGAGCCGAGGGTACCCGAGTGACTTAAGCGAATCAGTGAGCGCAAAACAAGCGTTAGAGTCTAAGTTAGTTAAAGTATAGATTTACAAGTAATTTTGGTTTAATTCCAACTTACTTGTTGTTTATAGGTTACCAGACTCGTCCCGAGCCTTTTATCACCCCAAGTCGCTCAGGCAAGTATTCTATCTGTTATACTGTTGTTGTGATGTATACATTTGTATATGCATGATCTTGCGATAAATGCATATTGGTTATTTAGCAAATTCTTGCGATATATTGTAGCATGTGATATGGTATATATGCATGCCTGTTTCATATTCTTGAAATATATATCTGTTGGTTCAGTTGATAATACCTATGCTAGAGAATAGCGGTAACTTGCATATACCCTTAGTATAGGGACCCAAAGGTGAAAATATTTTCTAAAACCGGGAGTCGAGGATCCCGAGTAGATTTTGTATATATGGATATGGTTATATATATATATATATTTATATAGATATATATGGTTATAGTTTTCCAAACTATTAATCGAATAAGGTTTATTCGATAACTTTAACTTTATTTTATTATTTAATATTATTTCGAATATTATTCGAAGGCGTATGACTCCTTTTATTTATTTATTTGAATATTATTTGAATATTCATTCGAGGACTTATGACTCCTTTTATTTTATTAATGAATATTATTTTGAATATTCATTCGGGGACTTATGACTCCTTTTATTTATTTATCTGAATATTATTTGAATATTCATTCGAGGGCTTATGACCCTTTTATTTATTTATCTGAATATTATTTGAATATTCATTCGAGGGCTTATGACTCTTTTATATTATTTATTGAATATTATTTGAATATTCATTCGAAGGCTTATGACTCAGTTTATATTATTTAATGAATATTATTTGAATATTCATTTGAGGATCTATGACTCCGATTATTTGCTGAGGTATATTCCTTATTTTATTAAAGAATAAGGTGTCAATAATCAAACTTATTTTCGATTATTCAAATAAAGATAATACTTTCATATAAGTATATCTTTGGTTATTTAATACTCGTTTCAAGTATAAGTTTTAATACTTCTACTTCAATTATTTTTATAAAGATTATTCTTTATGGGAATATTATTTAAATAATAATATTCAGTCATTTTCTAAATATTCTGGGGACTGATTTACTTCATTAAATCAGCTTTACTCCAAACACTCTATAAAGTGTTTTCGAGTCTTCAAAATGATTTTTAAAGTCAGAGCGGATCCCAAAACTCACTTTTATATTTAAGATCTTCCTTTTTAAGGGGATTTAAATACTCGCTCAAAACCTGGGGAATCCGGCTCTGTGGTGTATTTTATATTCGCAACGAGGTTGCAGTTTTGGTAAATGAATTGATTACTTGCCCAATGTTCGGGAAGTAAGCCCATCTAATTAAGTCGGCATAAGCGACAGGCCGGGGTACGGTCTATGAAAGTGTAAGTGGCTGGGTGGCAGTCCATCAACGCGTAAGAGGCCGGGTGGCGGTCCAGCACAAGGTCCTTATGTGGCCAGGGTGATGACCGGTGGGGGATTCATCCATCTACTAGTAGAAAAGGTTACTTATTGGTATCTTTGCCTGATCAGCAAGATATCTGGTTTATGCCAAAATTCTTTTCCTTTCCAAAATTCATTGGATGTTTCAAACTCTGTTCATACTTTACATAACAGAGGTTCCAGGAAATGTTTAAGAGATATATATGTGGATATATATATATCGGGACTAAATAAAGTATCTCGTAACTTTATTTCATTCAATAATATTTCAAAGATTGAATCTATTCAAGTCTTAACTTGTGGTCTCATCTATGGGATGTTTGTTTTTTTAAAAGCTTATAATACTTTGAACGGTGGTAGTTCAAGTAGCTTTATAAATGATATAACTGTAGTGAAGTATTGGTAACTTCATTCCTTGTTTTTACTTATATCTAGTAAGTAATTATCTTACGCATGATAAAGATTCTAGTAAGTATCCATTTAGATACTTATATTATTGTTATCACTATGTATTATCTTGCGAGCTGTAAGGCTCACTCTTGCTTTATTTCTTCATCACACAACAACAGTTAGGAAAGATGGCCAGACTCCAGCAGACCCAGCGCAAGCGCATGGGAAGCGTCCAGCGTCTTCCCGTTGATGTTGTAGCTGCTATAGCTGCAGAGGTAGATCTATTATAGATCGGACCATCTACTTTTGAGAATCAATTATGTATAATTATAACTTGTGGCAGATAATGGCAATTAACTGTAAATTTATCAAGTAATCATTTTGGGTTGTAATAACTTTTAAATTGTGGATTCAAAGACTTGTACTTATTTAAATTTCATCTCTGAGACTATAACGGGTTGTGGTGTGTGTTAGTGTGGGATCACAGCATAAGGTTATTTATTATTAATTAAGTGAAGTGATATTGTGGAAAGAAAGACCGTGATGACCCGGATCCCCGACCCCGGATCTGGGGGTGTTACAATCTCGCACTTCTCTCCATACAAGTAGTGCCTCCAATCTTTAGGGCAAAACTATTGCCACGAGCCCAAGCTCATGGGTGGGGATATCGAATTTTATATTCCCTTAGATGTCTTGACGCGTACGCGATTACCTTGTTGTGCTGTATAAGAAGCACCCTAATTCCTTATGCGAAGCGTCACTACAAATCACAAAATCTCCTTTTCTATCCGGCAACGCCCACATAGGAGCCGTCACCAACCTTTGCTTCAGTTCTTGAAAGTTGTTCTCGCATTTCTCTGTCCATTCAACCTTCTCAGTCTTACGAGTAAGCCGCGTTAAAGGGGCTATTATCTTTACAAACTTGAACGAACCTCCGGTAGTGACCGGCCAATCCTACCTCTGGTAGTCGCCCTAACTATGGTTATCAATTCCTCAGTGGTCCTTTATTCATTCTTTTCAGGATCCCCAACGGGATCCTCCTCAGCAATAATCCCTTCTAGGACAACATCCTCAACCGCTACATCCTCAATATGAACATCATTCGGTCCTGCGTTAGGACGCTCTATCGGATCCACAATCTGATCTCCAATAAGTAATAAAACATCATCGCGTTGTTGCTCCTCAACCTCAGGGTTCGTTATCCCGCTACCATATACGATAACGAATTACGCTTCTATCACGATATTTATAAGGGTTCCCATAAGGGTTTTAACTGTCAGTACTACGTTAGGAAGTCTGACTATGAACTTGGCAAGAGTTCTTATTATCTTAGTGAAGTTATTATTTTAACGTCACATCATCTCTAAGGTTTATAACGCTTAGCTTTGATACCATTTCTGTAACACCCCCAAATTCAGGGTCGGGGATCCGGGTTGTCACGAGTTCCATTTCCCTTAATAACACCCAATCTTAATAAAAAATCAACTACTCCGTACTGTGACCCCACAATAAACACACACACCACAAGTTATAGTCTTAGAGATGAATATCCAAAAATAACACGAGTCATTTTATTCCACAATTATATGCCATTACACCTTAAAAGGGTTTTTGAATAAATTTACATTTCTTTGCCATTATTACAATTCATAAAGATACAATACAAGAAAAAAGTCCATAGACATCGATTTTTGGCCGATGTCTATGTTGTTTGGCAACCGATGTTGATGTCGGTGATGTCTATTCTAGACATCGGCCATAACCCGATGTCTTTACTTACTTAGACATCATTTCTGGCAAAAAAAATGATGTCTATGCACTGTTTTTTTACAAAAAATGTTAGAAATAAATAATTTAATAAATAAATTACACCTATTACAACAGATTAAACATATTACGAGCTATGTTTTTTTCCACATAGACATCGAGTATTTTCATTTAGGTGATGTAAAATCAGATATTAAACATCGATTTCTTCAGTGAAAGGTGATGTCTATATCGACACATAGACATCAGTTTTATCCCAAACAAAGTGTTATCTATGTTTAATTTAGACTTTAACATGTCAGTCTTTGACATCAATTATTCATCTTAAAGCGATGTACATTAACTTTTTTGACATCAGTTTTTCTTCTTTAAAAGTGATGTATATATTGTCACATAAACATCAGTTTTATCAAAAACAAAGTGATGCCTATTTTCAATTTACACTTGAACATGGCAGTCTTTGACATCAGTATTTTTATCTAAAAGCATGTACATTAATTTTTTTTGACATCAGTTTTTGTTCTTTAAAAGTGATGTACAATTGCTTTTGTAACTAAGATATATCAAATATACGGAACTTGCACTCAAGTAAACTAAAGAAATAATAGATTTGAATACATGCTTAAATACATAGTCTGGTCCTTTATCATCATCAAAATAAACTGCATCTTACATTGAAAAGATACTAGTTTGTTTTCTGCTATGCCCATCAATTCATCATCTATATATTTTGGTGAAGCATCTACATTCTCACGAAGACTGGATCCAAGTTCCCGCTGTGTTTTAGAGTTTTGTCCACCAGTTGACTTCTGCAACACGTCTAAATAGATGCATGTTCCAGCTAATTATTGGCAAAAAAGATTTAAAGGTGGCCTGTAAAATAGTGAAGTACGATGCTCAAGGTTTTTATGGAGTATACCCAAAGTCAAAGCAGGGACAGAGAAAATATATATCAGTGTGCAGAAGTTCTTTATAGTTTATACCTCTCAGCAGAAATGTGGTGCATTCGCGATCTGAGATTAGTATATGAATTATAAGATGCATCAAACTCTAAGATAGAGAACAATATATCCATGACGCTGATCTTTTGTGCGGTCTTTAGTGGCCCAGTATTTCTTCTGCAAATTTAAGAGCTGATTTAAAAAACTGTACTCTCAGTTTTTCTTTCAATGCTATACTTTCCCCAAGATGAAACTATTAAAACTAGTGCTCTCTCATTGTTCTAGCTTAATAGAGTATAAATATGTAGATAAGAGTAAGTACCTGTAGTTACAGACTCTTCATTTTGTATATTGACCTCCATGGAATCCACAACATCAGAGAGCTAAGAAATAAGATGGTATTAGAAAGTACACAAGAAGCTTTGATGCAGGACAAAAAACAAAGGCAATAAAATAAGAAGGATAGCTAGTAAAACTGTTGTGCAACTAATTCTAGAAATATTGTTTGGGTGAATTCATATCAGAGAAAGTTTAGACCATACCACCTATTACTCAGCTACAATGAAAAGAACATATATGATGCGACCAAACACAATAAAAATCAAAGTTAAGAATTTACCTTTCTCACAGAGAGAAGCAACTATTAAGCACTGCATATTTATTGAACTCCGCTCATTTACGTCCCGTCCATTTTTTATAATTTGGAGAGGGTAGATATATGACATCAAATTATAGGAAATAATTGTGGATATATAGAAGAAAACACTAAACATCAATATGTACTCACGGGGAATATAGTTTTGTGCAACTGCGCTTCATACTCGACAACAATGACAGGTTCATCATGAAGAAAATGCTGGAAATGAAAAGGTTGAGTAGGAAGGTCAAACTTGACAACAACAAAGAAAACATTAGACAAAGGCAGAGAAGTAATATACTTCCAAATACTCATCTCGCAAGCTGGTTGACTGCATCTGATCCCGCTCCAAATAGGCAGATTCGATTTCTGACAATAAGAACGGCCGAGCAATAGCTATTTCACGCTCAGAAAACCATGTAGCCGAACCCTTGCAACCTAAAATGTAAGAAATCAGTAGAAGAAATATAAGAAAGACTTAACAATTTTATAAAAATGCACACCTCAGTAAGCATTGATTCCAAGGCCTCTATAGTTCCTTTCTCTTTGCAAGACGAAGTCATTATATAGGCCTTACTTGGTCGAACAAGGACATCAGCGGAAGCCGAGCATGAAAAATATGGTAGATCCTTCTTGCGAGATATCTTAAAGAATCTTTGGTTCAAAGCATGAAAGAACATGCACTCTACAAGTAATTCCCTGTAATCCCTTACAGTCCCCAGCTCTACCACAGACATCTTACAGCTTACCATCACTGCAGACTATTCAAGGCCAATTAAAGATAGGAACTGTCTGACTTATTGCATGGAAATGATCATCCAACATGAAAATACATGGTTAAAAAGAAGTGTAGTTAAAAAAGATGCACAACAAACTAACCCCGACAGCTTCAGATTCTAACAAACATAAATATCATGGCTCTTCGTGTGATGGAACCAGAAAGTGTGGTATAGGAGGAGGATCAGATGCTGAAATTTTATTCCCAAAATACATCTTTATAAGCTCAACAACAATCTGTTATATCGATTATGATGAGCGAGGGAAGAGAGAATTAGATAATTAAAAAATAAAACTCAGCATTATTAGTCGCCGTATTTCAAAGCAATATACTGTATTATTAAGCTAGCTGACATGATTGGATTTGACACAATTCATTCCAAATACACACACAGATTCTTTCCAGGTTTAATTTGACCAACTGGAGATTTTTTTCACTCTGGTGAGAACATATATATTAAATACACGTCTGTTATGAAATATCAAAGTATGCGATAAATAGCCATATTTGAAATCTAGACCTGTGTATCAGCGAAATCTCCAATTGCTACAACAACCATATTTTTCAGATGATACCATTTCCTGTAGAACTGTTTCACAGTCCCAGGAGACACAGTTCGGATCACCTTTTCCAGTCCAATGGGTAAACGCTTGGCATACTGCAACCATTGATGAGCATATATGATGTATTCGTATAGATATAGATGTATTGTTCTGAAAATCATGCTCACAATAAATTACAACTGTACCCTAATTCAAACAGGAAACACCAAACTCATATTAAAAGTATTACGATAAAAAGAATTGATCACCTTACTTTCAATTCTTAGGCTAATAGTGAGCATGCCAATGCAAAAGCACAGATAAGGTTCGTTCACAAATAAAAAGGAGCATAGAACGAACTTGTACAATACAATGAGGATTACATACATATAAGCTAAAACCGACATACTAAAAAATCAGGATTACTGAGCATGTCGATCAGGATCTGTTTTCTAATTAAGCTAAGAGAATGTTCGACAAGTGCTAGATAATAGCTAAAAATATTTGGAATTATAAGTGCCAACAACTAGACCTTTGAACCTTCCATCATGAGCGCCCAATATGCCTCCTGCATCCTTCCATTAGCATTTCTAGTACCTCTATACTCTTCCAGAACTGCTCCTCTTTCTTTCTCCAAATCATCTGATGATATCCAAATCTGTACTAGCCATAAGGTTGAACCTATAAAGATATATGATAAAATCTCAAATTATATAAAAAACCAAAACGTCACTATTACCTCTGAACTGAATTCAGCCAGTATAGATATAGTCTGAGGTAAAACTTCAGGCTTGTCAACCGGAACAAACAGTTCATAAACAGTTTCATCAGAAGATGTCGCTGCATTTTGACAAGCCCCAAATTCTGCATCATAACTTTCAAGAAACTTTATAATATCATGATTCGTGTACTTGTTAGTCGCACTGAAAGCAAGATGCTCGACAATGTGCGCAACTCCGCGCTCTTCCTCCTCTTCCAACACTGAGCTGCCATATAAACTTGTCCAATTATAAAAACAACCCAAATAAACTGTGTATGCAGGAACTATAACAAACAAGTAAACACTTTTCACTGCAACTCCCTTGATTATACCCAAGATTTCATCTACAATCAAAGCACCTTAAATATAAACCAAAGATTACCTTAAATAATAGTTGTATCATATAGAAAAACAAAATTAAAAAAATTAATAAATGAAAGATAAATCCAAGTAAACGAAAATAACATGCTAATTATTACCCAAACCATATTCCTTATAACCAACAAAGAGTATTAAAATTAAAAACCCCAATTTAAAAAATTAGGGTTTCGATTTTAAAAATCCCCAATTTAAGAAATTAGGGTTTTGATTTTAAAAAACTTAACTATTAAAGCAGAGAAGACCATAATAGTATTAATGTAAAGGAGACACCAAGAGATTGTTAGCAGACCGGTGAAGGTGATTGTGATGGTGAACCCATCGGACCTGGTGGAGATGGTGGTTACTAAAACAGCAGAGCTGGTGGTGGTGGCCATTAGAGTAGCGAAGGTTGTAGTGGTGAGAGACGAGTGAGAAAGAGAGAGAGAGAGAGAGAGAGAGAGAGAGAGAGAGAGATTCAGTGGGGGTTGAGAGACGAGAGAGAGATTTGTGAGAGATTTACTTTTTTTTTTGTTTTTAGTTTCTCTGGACAGGGGGAATAATTGGCAATCAAATGAGGGAAAGTTTTGTAAAATTTCACTAAGGGGGGAAACAAATTGAAGTGGCCCGCGCTGATTTATTTTAGAGAACTTTAGACATCGGTTGTTAAATAATCGATGTCTTCAAATAACAAAGACATCAGAAAAACACGGGGTGATGTTATTACCTCTTTTAACATCAGTGGCATCCGCAACCGATGTCTAATGTGTGATGTCTATTCAACTTTTTCTTGTAGTGATACATAAGTCTGGTATATCAAAAGTTGAAAGCCTAGCCTATTGGTAGTTCCTACCTCAACTACTGCGACATCAACGCCTATGGGAAACTTCGGAACGTTTCCTATTCACTTGCGAATTGGGAGCTTGGTCCTGTTCATCTTGTCTATCTGATGTTGTGTGATGAAAGAAGAAAGCAAGGGTGAGCAACAAGCCCACCGAAATAATATGTATAATAATTAACAATATATGAGCATCCTCATAGTACTCATGAAAGTCTTGGACAAGAAAAAATGAACCAAGTTTGATCTCTTAATGCGACCAAGTCGAAAAATATTTAGTATGTATATATACTTTTCAGAATTTTTAAATCCTCTTCCATGTATAATATACACAGAGTTTAAGTTTATAACTGTATAAAAATATCATTGCAAGGTGATCTCATATATCTAACCTTGTCTCAACGTTTTTGTGCAAATCTTTGTCATGCATAAGATAATCATTATCCAGGTATAAGTTGAAAAGATGAAGTTACAAGATACTCCAATATACTTATATCTTTTCCGAATACTACTTGAACTACCACCATTCAAGTTATAATTAGTTCATCCTATAGATGAAGCTACACGACAAAACTTGTATAGAATTAAACTTTGAAATATTATTAGAAAGAAATGAAGTTACGAGATACTTCGTTTGATGAAAACATCATTTTGAAAACTCGACCCTGCCAACACTTAACAATCGCCCAACCGTAGCCTTTCTATCAAAGTGCTCTGGGTAGTGTTGCAGAAATATCCAATTGGATGATGAACTCATTACGGGAGTTTTCCGCGCCAGGAAGACCACTCACGATGATCAGTCGCAGTAGTGAAACCCCACCATTTTCTACATGTAGAGGAGAACCTGTCGGATTTACTTGTCAACCGAACACTGGACTCTTAAGGAATGGACCGTCTTAGCGGAACTTCCAGGCCATTTAGGCCAATATAATAAGGCTGGGCCGACGCCACTCGACCACTTACGCCACTCCTAGTTCAGATGAAATCCATGACTCTGAAACGTAAAGCTTGTCCCCCCTTTCCCCAAGTAGAAACTTGTTGATACGGCTCCACCAAGAAGTCGTATCTAGTTGGAAAGGAAAACTCACCGATTTTTCCCAGGCAGTGCCTGTTAATGGATTAACTTGTTCTAAGAATTTTACTTCCCGAGTGTTGGGTAAGTAATCAAAAACTCTTTTATCAAAACAGCAGCCTTGTTGTGAATATAAAACACACCACAGAGCCGGATCCCTCAGGTTTTGAGCGAGTTTTTAAATCCCCTTCGAAAGGAGGATCTTAAATATAAAAATGAGTTTTGGGATCCGCCCTAACTTTTAAAATCATTTTGAAGACTCGAAAACATTTTTAAGAATGTTTGGAGTAATGCTGATTTAATAAAATAAATCAGTCCCAATATATTAGAAAATGTAATAACCCCCAAAATTTTGAACTTTTTGTAACCTTTATGAATCGTGTTTTAGCTGAATGAGAAAACTTTTCATGCCACACTACGTAGGGGTTCTGTTATGGATATTCTGAGATTTTATTAGTACTCTATATGGTATATAAGTGTATGTAAAGATCGTCAGAATCCAATTCCGAACACTTTGAATTTTCCCGGAAATCCATTAGATACGGAAAGAATTGAGTATAAGGTAACAGGATAAAAAGGATTTAAATTAAAAGATTATAAGAAAGGATCATAAAAGGATTATAATGTATTGAGAAAGGTTAAGGAAACCCAAGTAATAAGATCCTGGGTATGATCCCTCAAACGAGAAATGAGAACGAAAGTTAAGCGAACCGTATAACAGATCAGCGGTCATTAGGCAAACAATTAGAAGCTAATCAAAGAGATTAGAGGGGATGATGTCATCCAACCAATGAGAAGAGAGCAAGAAAGGGATGATGACATAGCAATGTGATGTAAGCATGACATAGGAGGGAAGGACGTGTGGTTGAATGATAACCACACAAAGTCAAGGTTAATTAGGTAATTAACCTAAAACAAATCAAAATTTAACCAACCAAGCAAAACATTTCATTTTTCATCAAACAAAACACAAAACCCTCCATTTCTTCATGAAGCTCTCGGCTTCTTTCTTAGCAAAATGAAGATCCAAGCTCCACCACTTACTATTTAGAAAGGTATTTATCTAAACTTCCCCATGGATAGTTACATACTTCCTATAAGTTTAAGTTTCTAATTCCAAGCCAATTTTTTTTATAAATCAAGGAAGCTTCTAATTCCAAGCCAATTTTTTTTATAAATCAAGGAAGAAGATGGTGAATAGTAACCTTCAAGAAATAACTTTGGTTTTCTTGATTTTTTTATGAAAGTTCAAGGTAGCTTAAGCATAGATCAAGGCTTCCATGGGCATTCCAAGGATCTTTCATTGATTAAGAAGCTTCAAGGAAGGTATAACATCTCCAAACCCTAGCTTTACTTTGTATATTAGAATGATTTTGGTTGATATGGTATTAGAGTAGCTTAGTGATTGTGGTTTAGAGTTGGGTTGGAATGGTGGTGATTGGATTGTTGAAATCTTATGATTTGGTTAAAGAATGTAGTATAGTTTAAATTCAAGTTTTAAGATTTAGTAAATTGATTATA
The DNA here is from genome assembly GCF_009905375.1 of Apium graveolens. Lineage (NCBI taxonomy): Eukaryota > Viridiplantae > Streptophyta > Magnoliopsida > Apiales > Apiaceae > Apium > Apium graveolens. Next base: position 234,038,602 of record NC_133652.1, read on the forward strand.
ATGAGTTGATTTGGGGCTGTTGTAATGTAGTTTGGATGGAGTTTTGATTGGGTTGTGAATTGGGGTTGAATTGTGGTGGATTTGGAATGGTTTAAATTTGGGAAATCGCGTAAACATAGCCGTCGTAATGTCCGATTTACTTTAGACGCTTTTGTTCATAACATTAGGACCCGAGAACTCCCTGCTAGATTTTGACCATTGCCATGTTTAGATATTTCATGTTACGAGCTTCGTTTTGATATGTAGTTCGTTTGATTCCGATGTACGGTTTAGGAGAAACGACCGTTTTAAGTAACGGCGTTTCGCGAACGAAACTTTTCCCCTCGCCTTACTTTGAAACATAGGTTAAAGACCAAAAAAGGGTTAATTAGTGTATGAAACAATTATGGTAAGAGTGTTAGGCAGTTGGTAAGACTTTCACGAAGGAATCTCCTTAAAACTCGTAATGGTTAAATTATTAAAAATGGTGGAGCCGAGGGTACTCGAGTGACTTAAGAGAATCAGTAAGCGCAAAGCGAGCGTTAAAGTCTAAGTTGGTTAATGTATAGATTTACAAGTGATTTTGGCTTAATTCTAACTTACTTGTTGTTTATAGGTTACCAGACTCGTCCCGAGCCATTCGTAACCCCCAGTCGCTCAGGCTCTACCCGTTATAACTGTTGTTGTGATGTATATGTGTATATGCATGATCTTGCGATAAATGCATATTTGTTATTAGCAAATTCTTGCGATATATTGTAGCATGTGATATGGTCCATATGCATGCCTGTTTCGTATTCTTGCCATATACATCTGTTGGTTCAGTTGATAATACCTATGCTAGAGAATAGCGGTAATTTGCATATACCCTTAGTATAGGGACCCAAAGGTGAAAGCATTTTCTAAAACCGGGAGTCGAGGATCCCGAGTAGATTTTATATATATATATATTTTTTATATATATATGGTAATAGTTTTTAAAACTATTAATCGAATAGGGTTTATTCGATAACTTTATTTTATTAATGATTATTATCTTGAATATTCATTCGAGGACTTATGACTCCTTTATATTATTTATTGAATATTATCTTGAATATTCATTCAAGGACTTATGACTCCTTTATATTATTTATTGAATATTACTTGGATATTCATTTGAGGATGTATGACTCCTTTATTTTATTTAATGAATATTTTTTATAATATTCATTCGAGGTATTATGACTCCGCTTATTATTTATTAATATTCTTTATTTATTAAAGAATAATGTTCGATAATCAAACTTACTTTTGATATTCAAATAAAGATATTACTTTCGTATAAGTATATCTTTGATTATTTACTATTCATTTCAAGTATAAGTTTTCCAACTTCTACCTCAATTACTCTTTATGGGAATATTATTTAAATAATAATATTCAGATATTTCTTTATATTGAGACTGATTTACTTTATTAAATCAGCATTATTCCAAACACTCTTAAAGTGTTTTCAAGTCTTTAAAATGATTTTCAAAAGTTAGAGCGGATCCCAAAACTCATTTTTATATTTAAGATCTTCCTTTTAAAAAGGGGATTTAAATACTCGCTCAAAACCGGAGGGATCCGGCTCTGTGGTGTATTTTATATTCACAACAAGGTTGTTGTCTTGATAAAAGAGTTTTTGATTACTTACCCAACACTCGGGAAGTAAAATTCTTGGAACAAGTTAATCCATTAACAGGCATCGCCTGGGAAATATCGGTGAGTTTTCCTTTCCAACTAGATACGACTTCTTGGTGGAGCCGTATCAACAAGTTTCTACTTGGGGAAAGTGGGGACGTGCTTTACGTTTCAGAGTCATGGATTTCATCTGAACTAGGAGTGGCGTAAGTGGTCGAGTAGCGCCGGCCCAACCTTATTATATTGGCCCAAATGGCCTGGAAGTTCCGCTAAGTCGGTCCATTATTTAGGAGTTCAGTGTTCGGTTGACAAGTAAATCCAACAGGTTTTTTTCTACATGTAGAAAATGGTGGGGTTGTACTACTACGACTGATCATCGTAAGTGGTCTTCCTGGCGTGGCAAACTCCCGTAATGAGTTCATCATCCATTTGGATAATTCTGCAACACTACCAGTAGCATTTCGATCGAACGACTACTAATGGGTGGTTGCCGAAGTATTGACAGGGTCAAACAGTTTTATTGGTGTATCCATTGAATGAAGTATCTCGTAACTTCATTTCTTTTCAAAATATTTCAAAGATCAAATATTTTCAAGTTTTATTTGTGGTCTCATCTATGGGATGACCTCTTGAATATTATTATACTTGGAACAATAGTAGTTCTAGTAGATTCTAAAATGGTATAAGTGTAGCGAAGTAATTGGTAACTTCATCTTCTTTTAAAACTTATACCCAGTAAGTAATTACCTTACACATGATAAAAGATTCTAATAAGTATCCATTTAGATACTTGTATTATTTTTATCACTATATATTATCTTGCGAGCTGTAAGGCTCACTCTTGCTTTATTTCTTCATCACACAACAACAGTTAGGAAAGATGGCCAGACTCCAGCAGACCCAGCGCAAGCGCGTGGGAAGCGTCCCGCGTCGCTTCCCGCGTCTTCCCGTTGATGTTGTAGCTGCTATAGCTGCAGAGGTAGATCTATTGATAGATCAGGCATTCTACTTTTGAGAATCAATTATGTATAATTATAACTTGTGGCAGATAATGGCAATTAACTGTAAATTTATCAAGTAATCATTTTGGGTTGTAATAACTTTTAATTGTGGATTCAAGGACTTGTACTTATTTCAATTTCATCTTTGAGACTATAACGGGTTGTGGTGTGTGTTAGTGTGGGGTCACAGCATAAGGTTATTTATTATTAATTATGTGAAGTGATATTGTGGAAAGAAAGACCGTGACGACCCGGATCCCTGACCCCGGATCTGGGGGTGTTACAGAAAATATCTGAATATTATTATTTAAATAATATTCCCATAAAGAATAATCTTTATAAAAATAATTGAAGTAGAAGTTTTAAAACTCATACTTGAAATGAATAATAAATAACCAAAGATATACTTATACGAAAGTACGATCTTTATTTGAATAATGGAAAATAAGTTTGATTATCGAAACATTATTCTTTAATAAAATAAAGAATACTATTTAATAAAATAATCGGAGTCATAAGTCCTCGAATGAATATTCAAAATAATATTCATTAAATAAAATAAGCGGAGTCATAAGTCCTCGAATGAATATTCAAAATAATATTCATTATGTGAAATAAAGTTATCGAATAAACCTTATTCGAATAATAGTTTTGAAAACTATTTATATATATATAAATATATATATATATATATATATATATATAATATACTCGGGAACATCGTCTCCCGGTTTAGAAAATATGTTCACCTTTGGGTCCCCTATACTATGGGTATACGTAACTACTGCTTATCTCTAGCATAGGTATTATGCAACTTATAAGCAATTGAATCAACAATTAGATATCAAGATTACGAAACAGACATGCATATATATCATATCAGCATGCTCCAATATATCGCAAAATTTGCTAATAACAATCATGCACTTATCACAAGATAATGCATATACATATATTTACATCACAACAACAGTATAACGGGTAGAAAACTTGCCTGAGCGACTGGGGGTGATAAAAGGCTTGGGACGAGTCTGGTAACCTATAAACAATATATAAGTTGGAATTAAACCAAAGTCGCTTATGAAACTATACTTTAACCAATTAGACCCTAACGTTCGCTATTGCGCTTAACGATTCACTTAAGTCGCTCGAGGAGCCTCAGCTCCACCATTTTTAATAAATTAACCATTAAGGGTTTTAAGGCGATTCTTTCGCGAGTCCTCTACCAACTGCCTAAACCACTTTAAATAATTGTTTCATACTCCAATTAGTCATTTAAGGGCCTTAACCAACGTTTTAAAGTAAGGCGAGGGGTAATGGTTCGTTCGCGAAATGCCGTTACTTAAAATTGTCATTTCTCCTAAATCGAACATCGGATTCAAGCGAACCACATATCAAAACGAAGCTCGTAACATGAACTATCTAAAAATGGCAAATGTTAGAATCTTTCAGTGAGTTAACGGGTCCTAAAGTTAAGAACAGGACAGTTAAGGAAAATCGGGCATTATGACGTTTATGTTTACGCGATTTCCAATTTAATTAACACTCTAAATTATCATCAATTCACTCACAACCACCAATACAACAATATTCAACCATCATACTACAAACTCAGTCCCCAACTACAAGTTTTACCAATTTATCCAACCAATCAAAGACCCAATATTCAAAACCAATACAAATCCACCAAAACTACTTATAATCAAAGATCAAGCCTTAATACTAACAATGCTTCAATAAAACTTAATGGAATCATAAAATCAAAGCTAGGGTTTGAAGTTGATACCTTCCTTGGTAGGTGTTAAGTTGCTAGGAAGCCTTAGGGAGCCTTAATCTAACCTCCTACAAGCTTGATCTTTCCAAAGAAATCAAGAACATAAAGTTAGGTTTTGAAGTTTCTAAAAGTCAGATTGAAATAACTGTCAAAACTAGGGTCTTACCATGCTTATTTGGATGAGACTTGTGAACCAGAGTTGTAGGCCATCTCAATACCTTTCCAAAGAGCTATAGAACATACTATTTGAGTGAGTATTGAAGGAGATATGGTAGTTTGAAGTTGCTGGTCTGGTTTTGCCCGAGAGCTTGCTTCTTTAAAATGAAAAGTCAAGTTTGTGTTATGATTTTTTTGTTTTGTTTCTTTGTTTATGGCTTGGCTAATTTTGAGGATTTACCATGGTAAAAAATGAATGACTCACAATCAACCAACAACACACTTCTTTTTGTCATGCTTAGGTCATCATTCTTATGTCATTCAATTGCCACATGTCTCTTCCTTGTGGTTTGATGATGTCACAATCCTTGGTTTCTTGTACAAGCTTGTCTCTTGGTCGCTTATTTGTTTTACGGTTCGCTTAACTTTCGTTCTCGTTCGTCATTTGAGGGATCATATCCGGGATCTTATTACTTGGGTTCCCCTAAACCTTTCTCAATATATTATATTCCTTTTTATGATCCCCTCTTAAAATTCTTGAATTTAAATCTTTTTTATCCTGTCACCTTATACTCAATTCTTTCGGTATCTGGTGGATTTTCGGGAAAAAATCAAAGTGTTCGGATTTGGATTCTGACGATCTTTACATACACTTATTTAATTTATGGAGTACTAATACGATCTTAGAATTTCCATAATAGTACTCCTATATAGTGTGGTCTGATAATTTTTCTTAATCAGCATCATCAGCAAAAGTTACTATTCATCAGGGTTTCAAAAATTCCAAAAATTGGGGTTATTACAAAGGATAATCTCTATAAAAATAATTGAAGTAGAAGTTTTAAAACTCATACTTGAAATGAATAATAAATAACCAAAGATATACTTATACGAAAGTACGATCTTTATTTGAATAATCGAAAATAAGTTTGATTATCGAAACATTATTCTTTAATAAAATAAAGAATATTATTTAATAAAATAATCGAAGTCATAAGTACTCGAATGAATATTCAAAATAATATTCATTAAATAAAGTAAGCGGAGTCATAAGTCCTCGAATGAATATTCAAAATAATATTCATTAAATAAAATAAAGTTATCGAATAAACCTTATTCGATTAACAGTTTTGAAAACTATATCAATATATATATATATATATAAATATATATACATATATATATATTATACTCGGGAACATCGACTCCCGATTTAGAAAATGTTCACCTTTGGGTCCCCCTATACTAAGGGTATACGCAACTACTGCTTATCTCTAGCATAGGTATTATGCAACTTATAAGCATTTGAATTAACAATTAGATATCAAGATTACGAAACATACATGCATATATACCATATTAGCATGCTCCAATATATCGCAAAATTTGCTAATAACAATCATGCACGTATCACAAGATAATGCATATACATATATTTACATCACAACAACAGTATAACGGGTAAAAAAACTTGCCTGAGCGACTGGGGGTGGTAAAAGGCCTGGGGCGAGTCTGGTAACCTATAAACAGCATATAAGTTGGAATTAAACCAAAGTCGCTTAAGAAACTAGACTTTAACTAATTAGACTCTAACGTTCGCTTACGGTCGCTTAACGATTCACATAAGTCGCTCGAGTACCCTCGGCTCCACCATTTTTAATAAATTAACCATTACGAATTTTAAGGAGACGCTTTCGCGAATACCCTACCAACTGACCCTTTAACCTTACATAATTATTACATGCTCCAAATAGTCATTTAAGGACCTTAACCAAGGTTTCAAAGTAAGGCGAGGGGAAATGGTTTGTCCGCGAAACACCGTTACTTAAAACGGTCGTTTCTCCTAAACCGTACATCGGATTCAAGCGAACAACATATCAAAATGAAGCTCGTAACATGAAATATCTAAACATGGCAATGGTCAGAATCTTACAGTGAGTTCACGGGTCCTGAAGTTAAGAACAAAAACAGTCTAAGGTAAATCGGGCATTATGACGGCTATGTTTAAGTGATTACCAAAGTTTAAACTACTCCAATCAATTCACAAATCAACCCACAACCAACCATACAACCAAACTTCATCCAAGTCCTACTAAAGCAGTCCATAACCTCATATTTTATCCAACTTATTCAACCACAAACATGAACTACTAACTATACTTAAGTTTCATTAACTATAAACAAGATTCAATCATCCAAATCACTACAAACCCAACCAAAATTTAAACACACAAGCATCATGATTCTAATGAACTATATTAATCAAAACCACTCCTAAATATTCAAATTAAAACTAGGGTTTGAAGTTTTATACCTTGAAGCTTTTAATCCATGAAAGATCCTTGGAATGCCCATGTAAGCCTTTATCTATGCTTAAGCTACCTTGACCTTACAAATAAAATCAAGAATCAAAAATTTGTTCTTGAAAGTTACTATTCACCCTAAACTAAAATGATTTGTTTGAGATAGATACCTTTGATTCAAGCACTCAAACTATTTGCTCTTCTTAGTTATGAAATATAGGATACAAAGAAACAAACCTCTTGAATTATGATTGAGTGGAGCTTAGGTTTGGAAATTTTTCTTCTTGTTTTTCTTCAAAAAACCGTGAGCAAGGAGATGGGGGGAAGAGAAATGAATGTGTTTGCTTGGTTGCTTCCTTTTTGTTTGTTAATTAACCTTTTTCCATGGTAAAAATTATGTGGCTCAAAATCAACCAACGAACCCTTCCCATTTGGTCATGCTTATATCATCTACTTATGCCATCTTGTTACACTTATCCTCCTCTTGTTGGTGTGATGACATCATCCTCCACTAACCCCTTTGATTAACTCCTAATTACTTGGTTAATGATCGCTGATCTGTTATACGGTTCGCTTAACTTTCGTTCTCGTTTATCGTTTGAGGGATCATACCCGGGATCTTATTACTTGGGTTCCCCTAAACCATTCTCAATATTTTATATTCCTTTTTATGATCCTCTTTTATAATCCTTGAATTTAAATCCATTTAATCATGTTACCTTATAATCAATTCTTTCGGTATCTAGTGGATTTTCGGGAAAAATCAAAGTGTTCGAATTTGGATTCTGACGATCTTTACATACACTTATATACCATATAGAGTACTAAAAAGATCTCAGAATAACAATAAAAGAACCTCTACAAAGTGTGGCATGAAAAGTTTTCTTATTCAGCATAATCAACAAAATCACTATTCATAAGGGTTACAAAAAGTTCAAAATTTTTGGGGTTATTAGATTAACAAAACACTTTGGTAGATTTTACTTAGTGAAAAATGTAGCACTCGATGATTTATTATCCATCGAGTGAGTAACTTATGTAACAATAAGTCTGTAGCACATTTCTGCATATAAATTGTTTAGATTCTGTAATTAGTACTCAAGTCATGTTCAGTTTATCTAGATATGCAGAATAGGTTGATTAATTGTACATAGATGATGTCTTGTAATCCTGCATAAATGAAATGAAGTCAAGTGCCAGATTGCTACCCGACGGATAAACAACAGTGCCATTCAACGGATGATCAACTAGGCAACCCGACGGATGATCATGAACTCGATGGAAGATAATGAACCCGATGGATAAAGAATTCAAACATCTGTTGACAGTGACAACACAGTCACCTGCGTCGAGTGTATGCAAATGGAATGTGGAAGCCTATTCAACTGGGTTTTCGAGAACAACGAAGCATTGCCATTTCCATGCTATTATGAAGATATTCAAAGATGCTGGAATAGAGTAATGAAGTAACATAGTATTACACTTGATAGTTTTTGTTTTATTATCTTGTATTATTACTTTGTAATCTTGGTGATATATAAACCAAGAAGCAGCAAATAAAATAACTAACTAAGCAACCAAGAGAGAAACATTTGTAAGTTGTATTCTTAGCATTTCTCTGCATTCTTAGTTGTTCAACATTTGTAAGCAGCTGTGAGCTTTATGCTACACAGAGTTCTCTCGATATATATTATATATCTCTGGTGGATACATTCAAATCCACCAGAAAGTTTTTAAAGACTTGTGTTTTTAATTACTTGTATTTTGATTCATTTGAAGTTATTATTCCGCACTCGGAAAATCAATTCACACTGATATATATATATATATATATATATATTTAAGTTAGAACAATTTTATTTAAGAAAAAGTTTCAAGAATTCCTTTCAACCCTCCTTCTGTAATTCTTGTTAAATTGTTAAGGGACTAACAATTGGTATCAGAGCAAGCTCTTGAAGAATAAAGAGTTTAAAGATCACAACAACACAGCAAGATGAACAAGAAGGATGCTGGAGTCAAGATTCCTTTTCTGGATAAAGATAATTACCATCATTGGAAGGTAAAGATGCATCTTCATTTACTTTCTCAAGATGAGGCCTATGTAGATTGCATAGAAAGAGGGCCTCATGTACCAATGAGAGCTACAACTGGAAATGAGCCATCTGTCCCCAAGCCAAGGCATGAATGGTCTGATCCTGATATTAAACAAGTCAGGAAGGAGAAAGAGGCCATGAATATCCTGTTCAATGGAGTTGATGGTGATATGTTTGACAACATCATCAATTGCAAAACTGCCAAGGATGTTTAGCACACTATACAGATCATCTGTGATGGCACTGAGCAAGTTAGAGAAAATAAGATGCAGCTACTGATTCAGCAATATGAGCATTTTCATAGTGAATAAAGTGAGTCTCTCACTGACATCTTTAGTAGGTTTCAAAAACTACTAAATGCTCTGAAGCTGCATGGAAGGGTCTATCAGAAAAAAGACTCCAATATGAAATTCCTTAGATCTCTTCCAAAGGAATGGAAACCAATGACAGTCTCATTAAGAAACTCTCAAGATTATAAGGAGTTTACTTTGGAGAGACTGTATGGCATCCTGAAGACTTATGAGCTTGAGATAGAGCAAAATGAGAGGATGGAGAGAGGAAAGAAGAAAGGAGGATCCATTGCACTAGTTGTTGAGTTAGAAAAAGAGAAGGAGATGAAGATGGAAGCTGTTGAATCAACTTCAAGGGTCTGTGAAAACAAGGGCAAGGGGCTGGTAGCTGAAAATGAAGATTCTTTTAGCCAAGATGGCATGGAGGATATTGATGAACATCTAGCATTTCTTTCCAGAAGATTTGCCAAGCTCAAGTTCAAGAAGAACTTTGGAGCAGCCAAGTCAAATAGAAACATGGTGGATAAATCAAAATTCAAATGTTTCAAATGTGGCTTAGCAGGGCACTTTGCCAGTGAGTGTAGAAAGTCAGATTCCAACAAAAAGAAGTTTGAGCCTGTGGATTATAAACAGAAATACTTTGAGTTTCCCAAACAAAAGGAAAGGGCTTTCATTACACAGGAAAATGAATGGGCAGCAGATGTTTTGGATGAAGATGAAGATGTCAGCTATATCAATCTAGCCCTAATGGCCAAGTCTGATGAAACAGAGACAAGTTCTTCAAGTAATCAGGTAATTACTACAAACCTTGCACATTTATCTAAAGCTGATTGTAATGATGCTATAAATGACATGTCTACAGAGTTATATCATTTGCGTATTACACTTAAGTCTCTTACTAAAGAAAATGCTAAAATCAAAGAAAATAATTTGTTTTTAAGTGAGAGGAATAATGTACTAGAGTCTCAGTTCATTGATTTTGAAAAATTAAGAATTGAGTGTAAGATTGCCAAGGAGGAATTAACTGAGTCCTTGAAGAAAGAAGAAATTTTGAAGAAGCAACTTGATCGTGAACATGAGGTGATTAAGGCATGAAAAACATCTAGAGATGTTCATGCTCAAATCACCAAAGTTCAAGGGATCGAGTCCTTTTGTGATGCAGCTTGGAAGAAGAACTAGGAGAAGCTAGATCCAAATTTCGTGCAAGGAGTGCTAACAGATGTAGACTCGACGGATGATAAGGGTCATCCGTCGGATAACAAAAAGGGTTATCCGTCGAGTGATGTAAGTCCTCATCCGTCCACTGTGAGCAAGCCTATCAGTAAAGCCAAACTCGTTAAGTTAAATGAAAAGTATGGATCAGTTTCCAAGAATTTTGTTACAAGAGAATCGTGTCAAGTTAAGAAAAGGAAGGAGGCTAATGTTGGCCATATGACTATCAAACAATTGAGTGACAGACTTGAAAGGATTGAGGTTAAAACAGAGACTAAAAAGAAAAATAATAGAAATGGTAAAGTGGGGATTAACAAACACAATAACTACACACCTGATAAATATGCTCCAAGAAAAATCTATGTCAAGTGTGGTAGTGTAAATCATTTATCTGTTAATAGCAAATCTGCCATGCCTACTTCCATATCTGTGCCACCTCACTTTCCTAACATGAATGCCATGCCTCCTATGCCTATGAATGCTATGTCTACACAGAATATGAATGCACAGTTTGCTAATATGCCATTTGCACCTAATCCCTATTATGCTGCATTTAGTATGCCACAAATGCCATTTAGCATGCCTTAGTGGAATAACATGTTCACTAATAGCATGCCATTCCCTGTTAATCAAAGTATGCATGATAATCCTGTTATGATGAATGGTTTCAAAGGCCCAACTCAAATGACTAAGGAAGAATCTGATATCCCCAAGTCAAATGAGATAAAGCCTAAGAAACAGAAAAAGAAAGCTAACAAGGCAGGACCCAAGAAAACTTGGGTACCAAAATCAACTTGATTTGATTTTGATGTGTGTAGAGAAACGGAAAGAATCTATGGTACTTGGATAGTGGTTGTTCAAGACACATGACTGGTGATTCTACCCTGCTCACAGAGTTCAAGGAGAGAGCTGGCCCTAGTATTACTTTTGGAGATGACAACAAGGGTTATACTGTGGGATATGGCTTGATTTCAAAAGAAAATGTCATCATTGAGGAAGTTGCCTTGGTGGATGGTCTCAAGCACAATTTGTTGAGTATCAGCTAGCTTTGTGATAAAGGTAATTCAGTAACCTTCAACTCAGAAGCCTGTGTTGTGACTAACAAGAGGAGCAACAAAGTGGTTCTCACTGGTGTGAGAAAAGGAAATGTGTACCTAGCTGACTTCAACTCATCTAATGCAGAATCTATTACTTGTCTTCTCAGCAAAGCAAGTCAGGATGAAAGTTGGTTATGGCACAAGAAACTATCCCATCTAAACTTCAAGACCTTGAATGAGCTAGTAAAGAAAGAATTGGTTAGAGGCATTCCTCTAGTGGATTTTTCTAAGGATGGATTGTGTGATGCCTTCCAAAAGGGAAAGCAGATTAAAGCATCATTCAAAAAGAAACTTGATTCAACAATTGAAGAACCTTTGCAACTGCTACACATGGATCTGTTTGGACCAGTCAATGTGTTGTGTATTTCAAGGAAAAGATTTTGCCTAGTAATTGTAGATGATTTCTCAAAGTTCTCTTGGACATATTTCTTAAAGTATAAAGATGAGGCTAGTGAAATCATAATCAATCACATAAGGCAAGTCAATAATCATCCTGATTTCAAAGTTAGAAGAATCAGGAGTGGTAATGGAACTGAGTTCAAGAATTCTGTCATGAGAGCATTTTGTGAAGAAAATGGAATTTTGCATGAGTTTTCAGCAGCAAGAACCCCACAACAGAATGGAGTAGTGGAAAGGAAGAACAGATCACTTATTAAAGCTGCCAGGACAATGCTTGAAGAATCTAAATTGCCAACATATTTTTGGTCTGAAGCTGTAAATACTGCATGCTACACTCAGAATATTTCTCTTATCAATCAAGAAAAATACATGACTCCTTATCAATTGATCAAAAACAAGAAACCAACTCTAAATTTCCTTCATGTCTTTGGCTGCAAATGCTATATTCTGAGAAATCAAACTGATCAAAATGGGAAGTTTGATGCTAAAGCAGATGAAGGAATTTTTGTTGGATATGCTGTTGGTAAAGCATTTAGAGTCTACAATCTAAGAACCAACATTGTTGTGGAATCAATACATGTTGTGTTTGATGATAAAAAGATTGAAGGACTGCAAGATGGAGATTACCATTAGAGCCTCAAATTTGATAATGTGGAGACGGTTAGTGATGACAGTGATGATGTAAGTGATCAAGAAATCGTATCAAAAGATAATGCAGAAAAATTCACTACAAATGAAGCACAAAATTCAACATCTGTCGAGTTGCATAATGCTTCATCCGTCGGGAGGCAATCTGAATTATCCGTCGGTAGACAACCAGCTTCATCCATCAGAACTCAAAATTCACCATCCGTCGGGTTATCAAAAGAAGCTGGAAATCAGAATAGATCACCTATAGAAAGTTCCCCTTTTTCAAATCAGAGATCCAGAAACTCAGGGGGAGTTTCTAATAATCAAAACTCAATCACACATCAAGACATCAATGAGGCCTCTTCATCTAGAGCTAATCTACCTCAACAAAGGAAATGGACAAATGATCATCCCTTTGAGCTCATCATTGGTGATGTTTCTTCTAGAGTTCAAACCAGGAGAGCAACTCAAGAAGAATGTCTATACAACAGCTTCCTTTCCAAGGAAGAACCAAAGAAGGTGGAGGAAGCTTTGTTGGATCCTGATTGGATTTTAGCTATGCGGGAGGAGCTAAACCAATTCGAGAGGAATAATGTATGGAAGCTGGTGCCCAAGCCTAAAGGAAAGAATCCAATAGACACCAAATGGGTATTCAGAAATAAGATGGATGAAAATGGCATAGTAGTCAGGAACAAAGCTAGATTGGTTGCTAAGGGTTATTGTCAACAAGAAGGAATAGATTTTGATGAAACATTTTCTCCTGTTGCAAGACTTGAAGCCATCAGAATCTTCTTAGCCTATGCAGCCCATGCAAATTTCAAGGTTTATCAAATGGATATCAAAAGTGCCATTCTGAATGGAGATTTGGAGGAGGAAGTATATGTCAGTCAACCTCCTAGTTTTGAAGATCCAAATTTTGCAGAACATGTCTATTATCTTTTGAAAGCACTTTATGGACTAAAGCAAGCACCTAGAGCCTGGTATGACACTTTATCAAAGTTCCTTTTGGAAAGTCACTTCACAAGAGGTACTCTAGATAAAACTTTATTCTTTAGAAATGTTAATGGCTCTAGCATACTTGTTTAAATTTATGTAGATGATATTAGTTTTGGCTCTACAGATGAGAAACTTTGCAAAAAGTTTTCCAAATTGATGCAAAGTAAGTATGAAATGAGTATGATGCGAGAACTAACTTACTTTCTTGGCTTGCAAGTGAAGCAAGTTAGTGATGGAATATTCATTAGTCAAACTAAATACATTTTTGATCTTTTAAAGAAGTTTGATCTAATGGATTACACATCTGCAAAAACTCCCATGGCTACTACAACTAAGCTTGAATTAAACACTACTGAAAAGTCTGTGGATATTTCAAGTTATAGGGGCATGGTTGGCTCACTTCTGTACTTAACAGCTAGTAGGCCAGATATAATATTTGCTACTTGTTTATGTGCTAGATTTCAGGCTGATCCTAGAGAATCTCACTTAGTAGCTATTAAGAGAATTTTCAGATATCTCAAGGGAACACCAAAACTTGGCATTTGGTACCCTAGAGATTCTGGTTTTGATCTAACTGGTTATTCAGATGCAGATTATGCAGGTTGTAGAATTGATAGGAAAAGTACAACAGGAACCTGTCAATTTCTAGGAAACAAGTTTGTGTCCTGGTTCAGTAAAAAGAAAAATTCAGTTTCTACTTCAACAGCTGAAGCTGAATATATTGCTGCTGGCAGTTGTTGTGCACATATTTTGTGGAGGAAAAAGCAACTGCTAGACTATGGTTTGCAAGTTGAAAGGATTTCTATTTTTTGTGATAACATAAGTGCAATTGCCATCACTGAAAATCCAATACAACATTCAAGGACAAAGAACATAGACATCAAGTACCACTTCATAAGAGAACATGTAATGAATGGTATTGTGGAACTACATTTTGTTCCAAGTGAGAAGCAGCTTGCAGATATTTTTACCAAGCCACTGGATGAATCCACCTTCTCAAGGTTGGTAAGTGAGTTAGGTATGCTCAATTATTCTTAAATCTTTATGAGATAATTTGCAAGTTATAATGCAACCAGAAATTTAATTAATTTTTCAGTCTTGGATGAAATTTTGGCTAATTCAAAATTTACATCTCGATGGATGATCGTTATCCATCGGGTTTGATCATCTGCCGGAATACAATTTGCTAATAAAAATCAATTATTTTTCTGGAATATTTTATGACTCGACGGATAACAGTTTATCCTCATACGTCGAATTATCTTAATCTTAGCCGTTGATTTTCGAACATTATCCATCGAGTATACTTACAGTTTGTAAGCATAACACGACGGATAATGGGTGGAATTTTTACAATTTATTTTTGAACGGCTATTTTAGGCAATTTTAATTGGCTACTTTATTTTACTTTATTATTTTTGGCAGTTATTTTTGAGATAGTATAAAAGCTTATTTCATTTCCATTGCTTTTCTTTTATCATTCTCAAATTATCTGCTCCAATTTCTTTCTCTTTCAAAGCACTTACTCTCTCTCTACAAGCTCTTAGTCTCTAACAATGGCGCCTGTTGTCAAGATTATGTATCAAACTGGGTTCATTTATGAGAAGAATAACTTCACGACCTTAGTAAACAAAGGGATTCAACAATCTGGTGACTATCACAAAATGATGGATTTTGTGAAGAACTGCAAGCTTAGCTATGCCATGCTGGAATCACCTACCATCTTTTGTGAAGTTGTTGAAGAAATGTGGACCACGGCTACATACAACTCAACAGATAAGACCATCACACTCACCATTAAAGGTAAGGAATTCTGTATTAATAGTGATGTTATCAAAGCATGTTTCAAAATTCCTGACAATAATGTGACCTCACCACACACAGACACTGATATAGTTAATATGCTTAATTTCATGAACTATGCCCTTTCTACTTCTAAGTTGAGTGACATTAGGAGATTGGGTCTTAGGAAGGAATGGAGTTTCTTGTGTGATATAGTGACCAAGGTCTTTTATAGGAAAATCAGTAATTTTGATTCAGTTAATATTTCAATGCTTAACATGCTCTACATGCTAGTTACAGATAAGTACTTTAATTTTAGTGACCTTATTTTGTTTGAGTTGGGATTTAAATTAGGAGAGCTAAATAAGAGAGGCAAAAATGTTTATTATGCTAGATTTTTCATGATGTTAGCTAACCACCTCTCTGAGGAAATTATGCTTGAGAACCCAAACAACAAATTAGATTGTTGGGTTCAAGAGAGAAGAATCATTGCAGATTTGAACAGGGAAAATCATCACAGAGAAGTACCACTTTTCTATTTCCCTGTAATGCATGCACCTCAGTTAAGTGAGGTAAGTTCATCTATCCCTACTACTATCTCAACCTCACTAGTTTCTTTGAGTTCTAGTGTAGCTATGGTAACTGTGTCAATGACCCAACAGTTGCCTACCCAAGCTACCAAACCAACAAAAATTTCAAAATCCAAATCAAAGAAAGCCCCCTCTGGTATCTCTCAAAAGCTGCCAGTTGCAAAATCCACCAAAACCAAAGATGGGAGTTTGAAGGTGGGAAAGGTAGGTGAGGGAAAGGGTGAACATAAAAGAAACCCTAAGGATAAGGATGGAGAGTTGAGTGGTTCCCAGCCTAGCCACACTGTAGTTTCCCAACAAACTATAGTGCTTAAAAAGGATAAAAGCTCATTTCTAGTTGCATCCTCCCAAAAGGATGTAACTATTGAACAAAGCTCTCAACCAAGAGCACAAGCCAAGAGGGTAAGGGACACAAGCTCACCCCAAACTTATGCCAGATTGAAGAAATCCAAAACCCTTGGGGATGCACAGGGTACACACACTGTGCAAACTGGTGCCAAAGACACAGACACTGCACCTTCTCAAATTCAGCTTGATGTGGCTCCAATAAATGTGGAGTCACAGCCAAAATCTCTAGTAATAGAAGCACCTCACACACCAAATTCTCCCATAAATTCTATGGATGTGGGTATGATCAACACATCAATTCATGATTCCCCTTCTTTAACTTTATTGGGGAAGCCAAAATCTAGTGCAAGTGAGCATCATCTTTTAGATGATTTGTTGGGTCACTTGCCAATTCTTTCAGGAACTGTTAAATCATCTGTGCCCAAAATATCATCAATCAGCACATAGTCCACAATAGTTTCTATTCCAAGTTCATTCATTTCTAATCTCTAGATGGATATTGCTCATCCGTCGAGTAGTGACTGTATCCCGACAGATAAGCTTAACAGCAGTTATCCGTCGGTTAGCAAAATCACTAACCCGATGGATATTACTCATCCGTCAAGTGTCTCTGCACAACTTCAAACTTCATTTATTTCAAGTGCAGAAGACTTAGTGGTTGTCCAATCACTCTTAGGATTGAGGGAAGAGAGTGTTATGAGTGAGAGTCTGGGTTACTTCCAGGAAAAAGGAGAGGAAAAGAGTGAAACTATGCAATCCATTTCTTCATGATTGGCAAAAGAGAGTGAGAGGAGTCCCACCTTAGATGGTGAAGGTGAGGGTGTGAGGGTGGGGAGCCAGGGTGAGACTCTGATACAACAAAAGAGAGAACACGAGAGAAATGCAGGTACATGATCTATAAGGATGGATGTCATTGCTAGTGAGTCAATGAATGTCCAGGATGCAGACAGGGAGGGACTATCTCAGCAACCTCGAGCTGTTATAGATTCCACCTCCCTTGATGCTGAGGCATTTACTCATCCTGTTCCATCTTATCAACTTCTAGCTGAACAGGGCAATGATAATGCAGAAAGGATGCTCAATTTGGTGCATACCACTCAGTAAATGCTAAGAGCTAAGGATGACATCACAGTTTTTCCTTCTACCAATGGTGATGTGGATTATAAGACTGGTGGTTCAGCAGATTTCTTTGGTTATAAAGGTGGAGATAGTGAAGAAGAGGCATTGGACATAAGGGGAGAAGTAGGTTCAAGTTCAAGATCAGGAATGCCATCATGGGCATTTTCAAAGCACTGTGATGAGTATTACTTCAAGACAACCCTAATCCAACTAATCAATCAGACAAATTCTGCCCTTCAAACCACTACAAATGCCAACACCAAGAAGCTCCTTCAAGCACATTTTGCTTCTCTGCAACTTCAACAGATTCAAGGCTTCCAACATGCTAGAGATGTTAGCACCATCAAGGGTGATATTGATGAGATGAAGAAGGCCATTTCAGACAAAATGGATTCTAAGCTTCCAGAAGCTACAATGCTTGACATCAAGAGGCAACTAAGGAAAAATTCTGATCTTGCAACAAAGATAGATTCTTTGGATACAAGAATGTCAGCTATGGAAACATCTCTAACATCCATTCATCTTCATCAAGCCTAACAGACAGATTTACTTCAGAAATTGGTGGCTGCTCAAACCTCCTCCTCTACTCAACTTGATGATAACAAAAAAGGGGAGAAAGGACCAATTGAGGGGGAGAAGCTTTAAATCAAATTAGTAAAGTAATTGTGCCCATAATTACTTTCACCAAGCCACCAGTAACAGATAGTATAGATCTAATCAATGCAGCAGCAGCCAACATAAGAGCAGCTGAAAAGGAGCAGTTGAAGCCAATCAACTAGGAGAAAATTGATGAGGACATACAAAGGAAGTTTGGGCTAGTAAAGGAGCCAGTAAAGTCAGCCATTCATCACTTTGAAGTCAAACAGATCTCTGTGAATGAAATGAGCATGAACTATTTGGAAAGAGGACAACCATCCTACATCAAATCTCCAAAAGCTGAAATTATTCTGAAGCCAAGGGTGAACTATCCAAGATCATCATTAAAGAACCCTTTGGATACAATTTATGAGACACCTAAACCTGATGAGAAGAAGCTTCTGTCAAGGTCAATTACATTCTACAAGGATCCAGCTGATTCAGCTTTAAAGAGAAGAATTGCTAAAGTTTTCAAGAATGGGAAATAAATTTGTGTGTTGGCTGGACATCCTCAATTTGCTCAAGCAAAGAGAGAAGAAAAGGCAAGATTGAAGCAGGAAAAGAAGCAAGCTATTCTAGATGTCAAAAAGGATAAGCAAAAGAAAGAGCAAGCTGCTATCTTGGCCAAGCTACAAGCTGTGAAACCAACACAACAGATTCCTTCTCAGCCATCTGAAATCACTGAATCTCAAGATCCAAAGAAGCAGGTTGAATCATAACAGAAGAAATCTCAGAGACACAAGGAATTGGACAAAAGAACCAAAAGGAAATTGAACTTTGTTGGTAAGGAATTGGAGGATCAGTTTCCCAAGGAATCCACTCCAACTACAACTCAGGCATCAAAACCCTCTGTGGTATTTGAAGATATCCAGGTGGTGGATCCTTACAGGAACATTCATGGTGAACCTATTATGCCTAAGGATGAACCAATAGATTGGGAGAGCCTACTAATTCCTGACTTCCATTTGCCAATCCTTAGAAAGCCAAAGAGAACAAAGTCAAGGGCAGTCAAGAAAGTGAAGTTGTCTCCTCTCAAATCTAAATCTCTAGTCCAAGTACAATCTAAAGTCAACAAGGGAGATTACATGTACTTGTGTGATATCAAGGAATTCTATGATCTAAATCTCTATCTAGATGAACTAGAAGAAGTGAGAGGAATTGATGCATACTGAAATCTACCTGAAAGGTTAGTTTTCAAGTACAAGGGAGGAAAGGAGATTCAATGGCCACTTCACAGGATTCTTCAAGAAAGCCAAGCTGTACTGATTAAGGTTTATTCATCTTTCAAGAAGAACTTTGGGTTCAATATAACTGCAAGTAGATTGGTTCTAAAGAAGATTGAAGAACTGAAGAGTTTTAGAGCTAAAGATGCACTCCCAAAGACTCTAATTATTCCTTACATAGGGAAAAGAGTGCATCTAAGGCCCTACTGGCTGATGGAGTTCATGGATGACAAAGGGGTTAGAAGATTTTTCAGATTAGAAGACCAATTGAGCATCTCTAGCAATGAGACTCTCTTGGAGATGCAAGAAAAGCTAAATCTCTCAGAATCTGATGAACTGGAATTCCACAGACAGCTCCAAAATCAGATAGATGAAAACAACAAAAAGCTTGGAAAGAGATCCAAACCTTCAAGGAACTAGATAAATCTGCTCAGGCTAGAGGAGCACCTTGAAAATGATTGTGCGCTAAACTTTGTACATTTTGTTAATTGAAGCACTTTTCAGTATTATCTACTTTCTTTTAAAGTTGTATTTTTAGGGTGTTTTGTTATCATCAAGTTTCTCTTAATTTATGGCTACAATTCCAGTAGACATAAATTGGGGGAGATTGTTGTGTATATGTTGTGTACTTGATGATTACATTAACAAAACACCTTGGTAGATTTTACTTAGTGAAAAATGTAGCACTCGACGGATAAGGATTATAGTCCCGACGGATGACTCAATATAGTCCCGACGGACGATGATTTATTATCCATCGAGTGAGTAGCTTATGTAACAATAAGTCTGTAGCACATTTTTGCATACACATTGTTTAGATTATGTAAGTAGTACTCAAGTCATGTTGACTTTATCTAGATATGTAGAATAGGTTGATTAATTGTACATAGATGATGTCTTATAATCCTGCATAAATGAAATGAAGTCAAGTGCCAGATTGCTACCCGACGGATAAACAACAATGCCATTTGACGGATGATCAACTAGACAACCCGACGGATGTTCATGAACTCGACGGATGATCATGAACCTGACGGATAAAGAATTCAAACATATGTTGACAGTGACAACACAGTCACCTGCGTCGACTGTATGCAAATGGAATGTGGAAGCCTATTCAACTGGGTTTTCGAGAACAAAGAAGCATTTCCATTTCCATGCTATTATGAAGATATTCAAAGATACTGGAATAGAGTAATGAAGTAGCATAATATTAGACTTAATAGTTTTTGTTTTATTATCTTGTCTTATTACTTTGTAATCTTGGTGATATATAAACCAAGAAGTAGCAAATAGAATAACTAACTAAGTAACCAAGAGAGAAACATTTGTAAGCTGTATTCTTAACATTTCTTTGCATTCTTAGTTGTTCAACATTTGTAAGCAGCTGTGAGCTTTCTGCTACATAGAGTTCTCTCGATATATATTATATATCTCTAGTGGATACATTCAAATCCACCAGAAAGTTTTTAAAGACTTGTGTTTTTAATTACTTGTGTTTTGATTCATTTGAAGTTATTATTCCACACTCGACAAATCAATTCACACTGATATATATATATATATATGTTTAAGTTAGAACAATTTTATTTAAGAAAAAAGTTTCAAGAATTCCATTCAACCCCCTTATGTAATTCTTGTTGAATTGTTAAGGGACTAACAGATGTATATGATGTTAACATGTTAATTGTACAAATATATGTTGGCAAGTGACTTATAGGGTGCCAGATCACTGTAATATGTTGTAAAGTGACTTAAAAGCTTGATTAGAGCCAAAATGTGGCCCAAAATTGACTCGTATAAAAGTGGTATGAAGAAGTGGTTAAAGGAGGTCAAATTGCATGTATACGATGTTCACATATTAATTGTACAATTTAATGGTGTCAAGTGAATCTTATATGGTGCAAAATCACTCTAATATGGTGTAAAGTGACTTACATGGTTGATTTGAGCCAAAATGTGGCCCAAAATTAACGCGTATAAAAGTGGTACCAAGAGGCGGTAAAAAGATGTCTAATTGGATATGTCAATTGTACCAATCTATGGTGGAAAGTGACTCTTAAAGAGTGAAATGTGACTCTAATATGGTGAAAAGGAACCTGCATGCTTAATTAGAGCCAAAATGTGGCCCAAAATTGACTCGTATAAAAGTGGTACCAAGAGGCGGTAAAAGGATGTCAAATCGGATGTATATGATGTTATCATGTTAATTGTACCAATATATGGTGGAAAATGACTCTTATAGGGTGCAAAATTACTCTAATATGGTGTAAAGTGACTTACAAGATTAATTAACGCCAAAATGTAGCCCAAAATTAACTCGCATAAAAGTGGTACCAAGAGGTGGTTAAAAGATGTCAAATTGAATGTATATGATGTTAACATGTCAATTATACCAATAAATGGTTGAAGGTGACTCTTATAGGGTGCAAAATCACTCTAATATGGTGTAAAGTGACTTACAAGGTTGATTAGAGCAAAAATGTGGCCTAAAATTGACTCGTATAAAAGTTGTACCAAGAGATGGTAAAACGATGTCAAATTGGATACATATTATGTTATCGTGTTAATTATACCATTATATAGTGCAATTGAATCTTATAGATTGAAAATTTATTCTTATATGGCTGGAAGTCACTTATATGGTTGATTAGAGCCAAAATGTGGCCCAAAATTGACTTTTATAAAAGTGGTACCAAGAGGTGGTTATAAGATGTCAAGTTGAATGTATATGATGTTAACATGTTAATTGTACCAATATATGGAAAGTAAATCTTATAGGGTGCAAAATCACTCTAATATGTTGTAAAGTGACTTAAAAGCTTGATTAGAGCCTAAATGTGGCCCAAAATTGACTCGAATAAAAGTGGTACCAAGAGGTGGTTAAAGGATGTCAAATTGCATCTATATGATGTTAACATGTTAGTTGTATAATTTAATGGTGGCAAGTGACTATTATATGGTGCAAACTCACTATAGTATGGTGTAAAGTGACTTACAAGGTTGATTTGAGCCAAAATTTGGCCCAAAACTGACTCGTATAAAAGTGGTACCAAGAGACGGTAAAAAGAATCTCTAATTGGATGTATATGATGTTAGATTGTCAATTGTACCAATATATGATGGAAAGTGACTCCTAAAGGGTGCAAAGTGACTCTAATATGGTGAAAAATGACCTACATAGTTGATTAGAGCCAAAATGTTGGACAAAATAGACTCGTATGAAAGTGGTACAAAGAGGTGGTAAAAGGATGTCAAATTGGATGTATATAATGTTAACATATTAAATGTACCAATATATGGTGGCAATTGACTCTTGTAGGGTGCAAAATAACTCTAATATGTTGTAAAGTGACTTAAAAGCTTGATTAGAGCCAAAATGTGGCCCAAAATTAACTCGTATAAAAGTGGTACCAAGAGGCGGTAAAAGGATGTCAAATTGGATGTATATGATGTCATCATTTTATTGTACCAATATATGATTCAAAATGACTCTTATAGGGTGCAAAATTACTCTAATATGGTGTAAAGTGACATACAAGATTAATTAAAGCCAAAATGTGGCCCATAATTAACTCGTATAAAAGTGGTACCAAGAGGTGGGTAAAAGATGTCAAATTAAATGTATATGATGTTAACATCTCAATTGTACCAATAAATGGTTGAAGGTGACTCTTATAGGGTGCAAAATCACTCTAATATGGTGTAAAGTGACTTACAAGGTTGATTAGAGCCAAAATGTGGCCTAAAATTGACTCGTATAAAAGTGGTACCAAGAGGTGGTCAAATGATGTCAAATTGGATGTATATTATGTTATCATGTTAATTGTACGATTATATAGTGCAAGTGACTCTTATAGATAGAAAATTTATTCTTATGTGGCTGAAAGTCACTTACATGGTTGATTAGAGCCAAAATGTGACCCCAAATTGACTTTTATAAAAGGGATACCAAGAGGTAGTTATGAGATGTCAAGTTGAATGTATATAATGTCAACATGTTGATTGTACCAATATATGGTGGCAAGTTACTCTTATAGGGTGCAAAATCACTTTAATATATTGTAAAGTGACTTAAAAGCTTGATTAGAGCCAAAATGTGGCCCAAAATTGATTCGAATAAAATGGTACCAAGAGGTGGTTAAAGGATGTCAAATTGCATGTATATGATCTTAACATGTTATTTGTACAATTTAATGGTGGCAAGTGACTCTTATATGGTGCAAAATCACTCTAGTATGGTGTAAAGTGACTTACAAGGTTGATTTGAGCCAAAATGTGGCACAAAACTGACTCGTATAAAAGGGGTACCAAGAGACGGTAAAATGATGTCTAATTGGATGTATATGATGTTAGTATGTTTGTTGTACCAATATATGGTGGAAATCTACTTTTAAAGGGTGCAATGTGACTCTAATATAGTGAAAAGTGACCTACATGATCGATTAGAGCCAAAATCTGGGACAAAATAGACTCATATGAAAGTGGTACAAAGAGGTGGTAAAAGGATGTTAAATTGGATGTATATGTTGTTAACATATTAATTGTACCAATATATGGTGGAAATTGACTCTTATAGGGTGCAAAATCACTCTATTATGTTGTAGAGTGACTTAAAAGCTTGATTAGGGCCAAAATGTGGCCCATAATTGACTCGTATAAAGTGGTACCAAGAGGCAGTAAAAGGATGTCAAATTGGATGTGTATGATGTCATCATGCTGATTATACCAATATATGATGGCAAATGACACTTATAGGGCGCTAAATTACTCTAATATGGTGTAAAGTGACTTACAAGATTAATTAAATCCCAAATATGGCCCATAATTAACTCGTATAAAAGTGGTACCAAGAGGTGGTTAAAAGATGTCAAATTGAATGTATATGATGTTAACATCTCAATTATACCAGTAAATGGTTGAAGGTGACTCTTATAGGGTGCAAAATCACTCTAATATGGTGTAAAGTGACTTACAAGGTTGATTAGAGCCAAAATGTGGCCTAAAATTGACTCGTATAAAAGTGGTACCAAGAGGTGGTCAAAGGATGTCAAATTGGATGTATATTATGTTATCATGTTAATTGTACGATTATATAGTGCAAGTGACTCTTATAGATTGAAAATTTATTCTTATGTGGCTGGAAGTCACTTACATGGTTGATTAGAGCCAAAATGTGGCCCAAAATTGACTTTTATAAAAGGGGTACCAAGAGGTGGTTATGAGATGTCAAGTTGAATGTATATGATGTCAACATGTTGATTGTACCAATATATGGTGGCAAGTTACTCTTATAGGGTGCAAAATCACTTTAATATGTTGTAAAGTGACTTAAAAGCTTGATTAGTGCCAAAATGTGGCCCAAAACTGACTCGAATAGAAGTGGTACCAAGAGGTGGTAAAAGGATGTCAAATTGGATGTATATTATGTTATCATGTTAACTGTACCATTATATAGTGCAAGTGACTCTTATAGATTGAAAATTTATTCTTATATGGCTGGAAGTCACTTACATGGTTGATTAGAGCCAAAATGTGGGACAAAATAGACTCGTATGAAAGTGGTACAAAGAGGTGGTAAAAGGATGTCAAATTGGATGTATATGATGTTAACATGTTAATTGTACAAAAATATGGTGGCAAGTGACATATAGGGTGCCAAATCACTGTAATATGTTGTAAAGTGACTTAAAAGCATGATTAAAGCCAGAATGTGGCCCAAAATTTACTCGTATAAAAGTGGTACCAAGAAGTTGTTAAAGGATGTCAAATTGCATGTATATGATGTTCACATGTTAATTGTACAATTTAATGGTGTCAAATGACTCTTATATGATGCAAAATCACTCTAATATGGTGTAAAGTGACTTACAAGGTTGATTTGAGCCAAAATGTCGCCCAAAATTGACTCATATAAAAGTGGTACCAAGAGGCGGTAAAAAGATGTCTAATTGGATGTATATGACGTTAATATGTCAATTGTACCAATATATGGTGGAAAGCGACTCTTAAAAGGTAAAAATTGACTATAATATTGTGAAAAGTGACATGCTTGGTTGATTAGAGCCAAAATGTGGGACAAAATAGACTCGTATGAAAGTGGTACAAAGAGGTGGTAAAAGGATGTCAAATTGGATGTATATGATGTTAACATGTTAATTGTACCAATATATGGTGGCAAGTGACTTATAGGGTGCCAAATCACTGTAATATGTTGTAAAGTGACTTAAAAGCATGATTAGAGCCAGAATATGGCCCAAAATTTACTCGTATAAAAGTGGTACCAAGAAGTTGTTAAAGGATGTCAAATTGCATGTAAATGATGTTCACATGTTAATTGTACAATTTAATGGTGTCAAGTGACTCTTATATGGTGCAAAATCACTCTAATATGGTGTAAAGTGACTTACAAGGTTGATTCGAGCCAAAATGTGGCCCAAAATTGACTCATATAAAAGTGGTACCAAGAGGCGGTAAAAAGATGTCTAATTGGATGTATATGACGTTAATATGTCAATTGTACCAATATATGGTGGAAAGTGACTCTTAAAAGGTAAAAATTGACTCTAATATGGTGAAAAGTGACCTGCATGGTTGATTAGAGCCAAAATGTGGGACAAAATTGACTCGTATGAAAGTGGTACAAAGAGGTGGTAAAAAGATGTATAATTGGATGTATAAGATGTTAATATATTAATTGTACCAATATATGGTGGAAATTAACTCTGATAGGGTGCAAAATCACCATAATATATTGAAAAGTGACTTAAAAGCTTGATTAGAGCCAAAATATGGCCAAAAATTGACTCGTATAAAAGTGGTACCAAGAGGCGGTAAAACGATGTCAAATTGGATGTATATGATGTCATCATGTTAATTGTACCAATATATGGTGGCAAATGACTCTTACAAGGTGCAAAATTACTCTAATATGGTGTAAAGTGACTTACCAGATTAATTAACGACAAAATATGGCCCAAAATTAACTCGTACGAAAGTGGTACCAACACGTGGTTAAAAGATGTCAAATTGAATGTATATGATTTTAACATGTCAATTGTACAAATAAATGGTTGAAGGTGACACTTATAGGGTGCAAAATCACTCTAATATGTTGTGAAGTGACTTAAAAGCTTGATTAGAGCCAAAATATGGCCCAAAATTGACTCGTATAAAAGTGGTACCAAGCGGCGGTAAAAGGATGTCAAATTGGATGTATATGATGTCATCATGTTAATTGTACCAATATATGGTGGGAAATGACTCTTATAGGGTGCAAAATTACTCTAATATGGTGTAAAGTGACTTAAAAGATTAATTAACGACAAAATGTGGCCCAAAATTAACTCGTATAAAAGTGGTACAAAGACGTGGTTAATGGATGTCAAATTGAATGTATATGATGTTAACATGGTAATTGTACAAATAAATGGTTGAAGGTGACTCTTATAGGGTGCAAAATCACTCTAATATGGTGTAAAGTGACTTACAAGGTTGATTAGAGCCAAAATGTGGCCTAAAATTGACTCGTATAAAAGTGGTACCAAGAGGTGGTCAAAGGATGTCAAATTGGATGTATATAATGTTATCATGTTAATTGTACGATTATATAGTGCAAGTGACTCTTATAGATTGAAAATTTATTCTTATGTGGCTGGAAGTCACTTACATGGTTGATGAAAGCCAAAATGTGGTCCAAAATTGACTTTTATAAAAGGGGTACCAAGAGGTGGTTATGAGATGTCAAGTTGAATGTATATGATGTCAACATGTTGATTGTACCAATATATAGTGGCAAGTTACTCTTATAGGATGCAAAATCACTTTAATATGTTGTAAAGTGACTTAAAAGCTTGATTAGAGCCAAAATGTGGCCCAAAATTGACTCGAATAAAAGTGGTACCAAGAGGTGGTTAAAGGATGTCAAATTGCATGTATATGATCTTAACATGTTAGTTGTACAATTTAATGGTGGCAAGTGACTCTTATATGGTGCAAAATCACTCTAGTATGGTGTAAAGTGACTTACAAGGTTGATTTGAGCCAAAATGTGGCACAAAACTGACTCGTATAAAAGTGGTACCAAGAGATGGTAAAATGATGTTTAATTGGATGTATATGATGTTAGTATGTCAGTTGTACCAATATATGGTGGAAATCTACTTTTAAAGGGTGCAAAGTGACTCTAATACAGTGAAATGTGACCTACATGGTCGATTAGAGCCAAAATCTGGGACAAAATAGACTCGTATGAAAGTGGTACAAAGAGGTGGTAAAAGGACGTCAAATTGGATGTATATGATGTTAACATATTAATTGTACCAATATATGGTGGAAATTGACTCTTATAGGGTGAAAAATCACTCTATTATGTTGTAAAGTGACTTAAAAGCTTGATTAGGGCCAAAATGTGGCCCAAAATTGACTCGTATAAAAGTGGTACCAAGAAGCGGTAAAAGGATGTCAAATTGGATGTGTATGATGTCATCAGGCTGATTATACCAATATATGATGGCAAATGACTCTTATAGGGCGCTAAATTACTCTAATATGGTGTAAAGTGACTTACAAGATTAATTAAATCTAAAATATGGCCCATAATTAACTCGTATAAAAGTGGTACCAAGAGGTGGTTAAAAGATGTCAAATTGAATGTATATGATGTTAACATCTCAATTATACCAATAAATGGTTGAAGGTGACTCTTATAGGGTGCAAAATCACTCTAATATGGTGTAAAGTGACTTACAAGGTTGATTAGAGCCAAAATGTGGCCTAAAATTGACTCATATAAAAGTGGTACCAAGAGGTGGTCAAAGGATGTCAAATTGGATGTATATTATGTTATCATGTTAATTGTACGATTATATAGTGCAAGTGACTCTTATAGACTGAAAATTTATTCTTATGTGGCTGGAAGTCACTTACATGGTTGATTAGAGCCAAAATGTGGCCCAAAATTGACTTTTATAAAAGGGGTACCAAGAAGTGGTTATGAGATATCAAGTTGAATGTATATTATGTCAACATATTGATTGCACCAATATATTGTGGCAAGTTACTCTTATAGGGTGCAAAATCACTTTAATATGTTGTAAAGTGACTTAAAAGCTTGATTAGAGCCAAAATGTGGCCCAAAATTGACTCGAATAAAAGTTGTACCAAGAGGTGGTAAAAGGATGTCAAATTGGATGTATATTATGTTATCATGTTAATTGTACCATTATATAGTGCAAGTGACTCTTATAGATTGAAAATTTGTTCTTATATGGCTGGAAGTCACTTACATGGTTGATTAGAGCCAAAATGTGGGACAAAATAGACTCGTATGAAAGTGGTACAAAGAGGTGGTAAAAGGATGTCAAATTGGATGTATATGATGATTAACATGTTAATTGTACCAATATATGGCGGAAAGTGACTTATAGGGTGCTAAATCACTGTAATATATGGTAAAGTGACTTAAAAGCATGATTAGAGCCAGAATGTGGCCCAAAATTTACTCGTATAAAAGTGGTACCAAGAAGTTGTTAAAGGATGTCAAATTGCATGTATATGATGTTCACATGTTAATTGTACAATTTAATGGTTTCAAGTGACTCTTATATGGTGCAAAATCACTCTAATATTGTGTAAAGTGACTTACAAGGTAGATTTGAGCCAAAATGTGGCCCAAAATTGACTCATATAAAAGTGGTACCAAGAGGCGGTAAAAAGATGTCTAATTCGATGTATATGACGTTAATATGTCAATTGTACCAATATATGGTGGAAAGTGACTCTTAAAAGGTAAAAATTGACTCTAATATTGTGAAAAGTGACATGCATGGTTGATTAGAGCCAAAATGTGGGACAAAATAGACTCGTATGAAAGTGGTACAAAGAGGTGGTAAAAGAATGTCAAATTGGATGTATATGATGTTAACATGTTAATTGTACCAATATATGGTGGCAAGTGACTTGTAGGGTGCCAAATCACTGTAATATGTTGTAAAGTGACTTAAAAGCATGATTAGAGCCAGAATGTGGCCCAAAATTTACTCGTATAAAAGTGGTACCAAGAAGTTGTTAAAGGATGTCAAATTGCATGTATTTGATGTTCACATGTTAATTGTACAATTTAATGGTGTCAAGTGACTCTTATATGGTGCAAAATCACTCTAATATGGTGTAAAGTGACTTACAAGGTTGATTCGAGCCAAAATGTGGCCCAAAATTGACTCATATAAAAGTGGTACCAAGAGGCGGTAAAAAGATGTCTAATTGGATGTATATGACGTTAATATGTCAATTGTACCAATATATGGTGGAAAGTGACTCTTAAAAGGTAAAAATTGACTCTAATATGGTGAAAAGTGACCTGCATGGTTGATTAGAGCCAAAATGTGGGACAAAATTGACTCGTATGAAAGTGGTACAAAGAGGTGGTAAAAAGATGTCTAATTGGATGTATAAGATGTAAATATATTAATTGTACCTGTAATAACCCCCAAAATTTTGAACTTTTTGTAACCCTTGTGAATAGTGTTTTAGCTGAATGAGGAAAGTTTTCATGCCACACTATGTAGGGGTTCTGTTATGGATATTCTGAGATTTTATCAGTACTCTATATGATATATGAGTGTATGTAAAGGTCGTCAGAATCCAATTCCGAACACTTTGATTTTTCCCGGAAATACACTAGATACGGAGAGAATTGAGTATAAGGTAACAGGATACGAAGGATTTAAATTAAAGGATTATAAGAGAGGATCATAAAAAGGAAAATAATGTATTGAGAAAGGTTAAGGGAACCTAAGTAATAAGATCCCGGGTATGATCCTTCAAACGATAAATGAAAACGAAAGTTAAGCGAACCGTATAACAGATCAGCGGTCATTAGGCAAACAATTAGGAAGTTAATCAAAGGGATTAGAGAGGATGATGTCACCCAACCAATGAGAAGAGGACAAGGAGGGGAGGATGACATCATGAGGATGACACAAGCATGACATGGGAAGGAAGGAGATGTGGTGGCTTTTTAACCACACAAAATCAAGGGAAACTAGGTAATTTACTAAAACAAACACAAAAATCAAACCAACCAAGCCAAGAAAATCATTTTTCATCAAAATCAAAAAGAAACCAAGGCATTGTTCTTCATGCTCTCGGCTTTTACTATTGCAAAAGGGCAAGAAATTCAAAACTCAAGATCCAAGCCTCCTAAATTGGTGAGTTAATTCCCTAATCATCTTTATGCTTAGTTAGGGCTATATCATGAGTTTAAGCCATCAATTCCTTCTCAATCTTCTTCATTTAATCAAAGAAGAAGACAATGAATAGTGTTTTCAAGTTTTTAACTTGAAATTTTTCTTGTTTTCCTTAAAGATCCAAGCATTCCTAAGACTTCTCAAAGCTTCTTAAGGCTTCCTAGCTCCTCCCACCACTTCAAGGAAGGTATATCATCTCCAAACCCTAGATTCCTATGTATTATAAGATGATTTTGATTAGTAGGGTGATATTGTAGCTTAATGTTTGTGATTTAGAGTTTGGGATTGAAATGGTATTGAAATGGAATGGTAAATCTTGTTATTTTGGTTAAAAGAATGTTGTATAGTTAAATTCAAGCTTAGGCATAAGTATGAATGTTAAAATTGAATTGGTTGGGGTTGTTATGATGTGATAAGGATGGATGTTGGTTGTATGTTGGATTTGAGGTTGAATTGGGTTGGTTTTGAATGGTTTTAAATTGGGAAATCGCGTAAACATAACCGTCGTAACGTCCGATTTTCTTTAGACTGTTTTTGTGCATAACATTAGGACCCGAGAACCCCCTGCTAGATTATGACCATTACCATGTCTAGATAGCTCGTGTTACGAGCTTCGTTTTGATATGTAGTTCGTTCGATTCCGATGCACGGTTTAGGAGAAACGACCGTTTCAGGTAACGGCATTTCGCGAACGAAACTTTTCCCCTCGCCTTACTTTGAAACATAGGTTAAAGACCAAAAAGGGTTAATTAATGTATGAAACATTTATGGTAAGTGTGTTCGGCAGTTGGTAAGACCCTCGCGAAGGAATCGCCTTAAAACTCGTAAAGGTTAAATTATTAAAAATGGTGGAGCCGAGGGTACTCGAGTGACTTAAGAGAATCAGTAAGCGCAAAACGAGCGTTAGAGTCTGAGTTGGCTAGAGTATAGATTTACAAGGGACTTTGGTTTAATTCCAACTTACTTGTTGCTTATAGGTTACCAGACTCGTCCCGAGCCATTCGTAACCCCCAGTCGCTCAGGCAAGTTTTCTACCCGTTATAACTGTTGCTGTGATGTATATATGTATATGCATTATCTTGCGATAGATGCATGTTGGTTAATTAGCAAATGTTGCAATATATTGAAGCATGCTGCTATGGTATATATATGCATGCCTGTTTCGTATTCTTTCCATATATATCTGTTGATTCAGTTGATAATACCTATGCTAGAGGATAGCGGTAATTTGCATATACCCTTAGTATAGGGACCCAAAGGTGAAAAAATATTTCTAAACCGGGAGTCGATGTTCCCGAGGATAATATATATATTTTTATATATATATGGTTATATATTAATCGAATAAGGTTTATTCGATAACTTTAACTTTATTTTATTATTGAATATTATTTGAATATTCATTCGAGGGCTTATGACTCAGTTTATATTATTAATGATTATTAATTGGATATTCATTTGAGGATGTATGACTCCTTTATTTCATAAATATCAATTATAGTATTCATTCGAGGACTTATGACTCTGTTAATTCTATTTAATGAATATTACTTTGAATATTCATTCGAGGACTTATGACTCTGTTTATTCTATTTAATGAATATTATTTTGAATATTCATTCGAGGACTTATGACTCCGATTATTTACTAAATAATATTCTTTATTTTATTAAAGAATAATTTTTCGATAATCAAACTTATTTTCGATTATTCAAATAAAGATAGTACTTTCGTATAAGTATATCTTTGGTTATTTGCTATTCATTCAAGTATAAGTTTTCCAACTTCTACCTCAATTATTCTTATGGGAATATTATTTAAATTATAATATTCAGATATTCCTTTCATATCGGGACTGATTTATTTTAATAAATCAGTATTACTCCAAACACTCTTTAAAGTGTTTTCGAGTCTTCAAAATGATTTTTAAAAGTTAGAGCGGATCCCAAAACTCATTTTTATATTTAAGATCTTCCTTTTTAAGGGGATTTAAATACTCGCTCAAAACCTGAGGGATCCGGCTCTGTGGTGTATTTTATATTCGCAACAAGGTTGCAGTTTTGGTAAATGAATTGATTACTTACCCAACGTTCGGGAAGTAAGTCCATCTATTGAGTCGGCATAAGCAACATGGGCTCAGTGGGCGTCCATGATAGTGTAAGTGGCTCAGTGGGAGTCCATCAAATGCATAAGTGGCTGAGTGGCAGTCCAGCATAAGGTCCTATTACGACCAGGGTGATGACCAGTGGGGAATTCGTCCATCTACTAGTAGAAAAGGTTACTTATGGGTATCTTTGCCTGATCAGCAAGATATCTGGTTTATGCCAAAATTCTTTTCCTTTCCAAATTTATTGGATATTGCAATTCTGTTCATACTTTACATGGCAGAGGGTTTCAGGAAATGTATAAAGGAAGATGTATATGTGGATATATATATATATATATCAGAACTTAATGAAGTATGTCATAACTTCATTTCCTTTAATAATATTTTAAAAATTTAATCTATTCAAATCTTGTCTTGTAGTCTCATCTATGTGATGAACTGTTGAAAGCTCATTATACTTTGAACAATGGTAGTTCAAGTAGCTTTATAAATGATATAAGTGTAGTGAAGTATTGGGTAACTTCCTCTTTTAAACTTATATCTAGTTAATAATTGTCTTATGAATGACAAAGATTTTCAGAAAAATGTTGAGACAAGGTTAGATATATGAGATCACCTTGCAACGATATTTTTTATATAGTTATACACTGGAACTCTGTGTGTATTATGCATGGAAGAGGACTTCCAATATTTTGAAAAGTATATATGTATATATACTAAATATTTTGCGACTTCATCGCATTAAGATATCAAACTTGGTTCATTTCTTTTGACCAAGACTTTCATGAGTACTATGAGAAGGCTCATATACTATTAATCATTATACATATTATTTTGGTGGGCTTGCTGCTCACCCTTGCTTTCTTCTTTCATCACACAACAACAGATAGAAAAGATGAACAGGACCAAGCTCCCGATTCGCAAGCGATTGGGAGACGTTCCGCAGTTTACTAGAAGCATTGATGCCGCCGTAGCTGAGGTAGGAACTACCAATAGGCTAGGCTTTCAACTTCTGATGTACCAGATTTATGTATATTTATGAATTGTAATAATGGCAAAGAAATGTAAATTTATTCAGAAAACCTTTTAAGGTGTATTGGCAGATAATTTTGGAATAAAATGATTTGTGGTTATTTTTGGATGTTCATCTCTGAGACTATAATGTGTGGTGTGTGTGTTTATTGTGGGGTCACAGTACAGAGTAGTTGAGTAATTATTAAGATTGGGTGTTATTAAGGGAAATGGAACTCGTGACAACCCGGATCCCCGACCCCGGATTTGGGGGTGTTACAGAAATGGTATTAGAGCCAAGCGTTATAAACCTCAGAGATGATGTGACGTTAAGATAATAAGTTCACTAAGATAATAAGAACTCTTGCCAAGTTCATAGTCGGGCTACCTAACGTAGCACTGACAGTTAAAACCCTTACAGGAACCCTTATAAGTATCGTGATAGTAACATAGTTCGTTCTCGTATAGGGCAGCGGGGCACCGAACCTTGAGGTTCAGGAGCATCAGCATGAGGATGTTTTATTACAAGTTGGAGATTAAATTGTGAATCCGATGGAGTACCCTAATGAGGGACCGGATGAGGTTCAGATAGAGAATGTTGCGGTTGAGGATGTTATTCCGGAAAGGATTGTGGCTGAGGAGGATCTCATGGAGGATCCTGATGAGAATGAAGAGAGGAACGCTGAGGAACAGATGACCGTAGTCAGGGCGACTACCAGAGCAAGAATGGCCGCGAGGGTGGCACTAGAGGATGAAGAGTTACCAAGGGCACAAAGGTTAATGAGGGCAGAAGGAGTGGGGCCTTCCACGACCCCAATTATACGAGTATCAGACCCTCTTCCAGAGGCTCCTGTAGACATCCATGAGGTTCCACCAATTCCTGTTCCCTCCCCTGTACAGAGCCCAGCACATACTGAGGAAATGCCACCTTTATCCCCAGCACCATTGTCACCTGATACCGTGCTTGGTTATCCATTTGGATCTCCTGGGCCTGCACCACCTGCACCCCATGGACTGCTAGATGCTACCACTCAGGCTTCTCTTATCGCTGATTATCATATGACTTTGGGTGGCCTGTCAGAGGCCCGGAATGTTAGGAGTGATCTGTTGGATCGACTTACTGCACCAAGGATTGAGGGTGGGATACTTCCGGCAGGATTAGCGTATAGCATGGAAAGGATTGAGGCTACCACCCGTGTTACAGCTAGAGGCCATCTTGAGGGTCAGGTTGATCCAGCTCTACTTGCGACTATCTTAGACCTCATCACCTCTGTGATGGAGCAGGTTAGGGATGTCGTGCGTGCTCGCATCTCTTAATCCATGGTAGTGTGCAGAGCCAGAGCAATCAAACAAGGGTTTCATGTAGCACCGCTTTTGGAGGATTAGCCTAAGTTATGAATGATTAGTTTTAATTACGAGATGACTATCTATGGTAGTACTTTTGGGATAGGAGCGATAAGTTCATATGATGTAATCCTCTTTAATATGTTCAGTTGTTGTACCCTCGAACAAATGGTCATGTATATATTCGTTAATTTCAGTTCAGATCAGTTTGTTTGTGATAAAATCACATTGTTAATTGCTCTATTAACACTTAAGAGAGTGTCATGAAGTTTATCGAACTTGAGAATTCATAATTTGCAATCGTGCAAGGACTAAACGAGGGGAAGACTTAAGCAAAGTAAGTAAGACAAATATCCGGAGATTCTCAAAATTTTTCAAGTAATATGCCCCCACAAGGAATAAGATTTGGGGCAAACCTTGAATGTGATAATCAGGGAGGTCGCAATTAAGATATAAAGAACCCGGAATATAATAAAGTGGAAAATGAAGATTTTAAATTAAAAGATGACCCCAATTATGGGGAGTAGGAAGAAATATTTAGACTAAATCAGCAGAAGTCGAGCGAGATAAGGAGACCCGAGACGGTACTCCTATACGAAAATTCATGAACCTGTCTAAACAGAACTTATATTTTATTCCCAACCACCACCTTGAGGAAACAATGTGGTGTGAAATTCTTTCAGGACCTCTAAGTCGCTAAGCTCTCAGAGTTCCAAGGAACAAGCTGACCCAGTCGAGGCAAGAGCCTGGCTAAAGGAAATATAGGAATCATTTGAGATTCTAAATGATTGACGAATCACAAAAGACTGTTTTTATCACTTACCCTCCTAAGAGAGAGACCACCCACTGGTGAAAGACCAAGGAAGGCACGGAGCAAGAGATTATAATAAACTGATTTAAGTTCAGTCAATTGTTTTCAGGAAAGTACTTCCCAAGGTTATAGAGATAGAGTAAAAGCTTTAGAGCCAGAACAAAGGCAGACGAGTATGATGAATTATAAATCTAAGTTGTAAAAGTTGTCAAGATTCGTTCTAAGGACACGAATCCAGAATGACGGGATGTTTGAAATCAATGCTTATGTTGTGTTGGTTCATGAAATAATGATAAGAGAAAGGGAAATAAAAAGGAACTGAAGTGGAAAGGGATATAAAGGCAATAGAGTTTGAGGTATGATAAGGGAGTCGGGTATGAGGAAACCCTAAAGACTCGTAGCAATAGAAATAGGAAAGTATGTAATCATTGGTATGAGGGTGATTCACCATGAGTTAAAGTTGATGGTTGAAGGCATACGAGTTATGTACATTTTATCGCCTTTAAGTTGGGAGGATTCAAGGAAACCTTTAGATAGTTCGAAGGATAAATAATAAGACGCGGATAGACTAAGGAGACAAGAAAGTAAGAAATTAGGAAAATTGGATGAAGGAAGTGACCTTCAATAATGTGAAATGTAAGACCGGTGGCTCGATACTCAAAAAGGGAGACGCCAGGTATGAGAGGTATCCCAACATTGAGATGACTGTTGAGATAAACAACAAAAGTAAATAAGGAATTATTAAGAAGAAGTTCACGTTGAACATGACCAATATCTTCCAGAACATCCATGTTATCATTACCAAATCAGGAAAGAAAAGCGGATGACCATTGTTATCTTTTGGAGGCCATATGGATTGACCTCAATTTGAATAAGGATGCTATTATGAAGTTAGGTATAGACTATCGAGGTGGGAATGATGAATAAGATAATCTATCAAGGATATATGACTTGATTTATCCATGGAAGGATGCAGGTACCTTTTAAAGGTGGAATTAAGGACAGAACATTGGTAACTTAAAATGAATCCTAGGGGACTGCATAAAGGTTGGCATGTCACCCTTAATAGGGACAATATGAGTTTTGACAGTATGATTGGGAAAGGGTTAAGGTAACAACAACCTTTAAGAATCAGTGGAGAAATTTTTCAGAAGAATATAGACAATGGTTCTAGTATTAGTAAATGGTATTGTGATATGCCCTGTATCTAGGAAATACAGGAGGAACGATTGAAGGATAACCTTAGAGGTTTTACAAGGAGAAAGGTAATATTCAAAATTCTCAAGAATAGAAATGTTGATAAAAGAAATATGATGTAATTATAATGTTGCCAAGTGAGGCACGTGTCAAACCACGAGAAAGTATGAATCGAACCAATAAAGGTCGAAATTGTTCAGGGCAATTAGGACCTAAGATAAAAGATGTTCTAAGTATGATTGAGAGTCAGTCGTGACAGTGATTAACCTCTAAAGATTGAGGCAATAACTTATGGAAAAATGGTGATATTTTTTTTATTTACTCATCAGATATTAAAGAAAAGCATTTTCACATAAGCTGTGATTGAAATAAGGTAGAAAATTTATTTGGAGGTGGTTAAAATGACATTGACTGTAAGGAAATTTTACTATCAGGAAAGGCCAAAGAGGTGGCCGACACTTTAAAGGTAAGAGGATAATTATAGGCGCGTGTGCCAAAGGAATACAGTGATGATAGTTGAAGCCGGGAAGGTTGTATTACGGTTCGGAAGATTGACATTCCTTCTGATGACTGTGCAATACTCAACCGTAATAGTAGTTGGGTAAAGGTTTAATTCGTGTAATCGCCATTAGTGGGC
This sequence comes from Apium graveolens, assembly GCF_009905375.1. Lineage (NCBI taxonomy): Eukaryota > Viridiplantae > Streptophyta > Magnoliopsida > Apiales > Apiaceae > Apium > Apium graveolens. Next base: position 234,076,251 of record NC_133652.1, read on the forward strand.
TATCTATCTTAGAAGGTACTATCTTGAGAATGAGCCTGGACCATGTTTCAAAAGGACTAAACGAACCTTTGAGTTAAGTCTTCTATCGAAGGCATATGATTAAGAATGGTATTAACCTGCTATCGTTACTTTGATTGAAACTCTTCTGCAATTTTATCTACTTCATGTCATGAAAGTACGTCAGAGTTTGGAGTGTTCTTCATGAATTGTGATTGGTGGTTATGTTAACTCCTTAGGAGAATTAGATACGAGATGTATGGACTCCGTATGGTTAGCTATTAAGACTTCATGGAAAATGAATGACTACAGTAGGTCAGTGGTGGACCATAGTAAGGCAGCAATGATTCTGTGAGTAATGAGCTGATTACAACCGTGAGAGTTGTATTGGAATGGGTGTTGTAATTGAGTACCACTAATCGGGTCGTGGTAGTGTATAAGTTATCATTGATAGACTAATTAAGTAGAGTATCTACCTATTGAATATTATTCTTTCTTATCAATAGAGAGTCGTATTACTATACGAGGAAAGTTGCGGTGCAAGCATAAAATTCTATTAACGATGATGTATAAAATGAGATTCCAGATTCGATTTTCGATGTCGAGGGAGTTTCATAGGTGATTGAGTATAAGCTCGAGGAAGAGCATGGGTCCATAGAATGATGGACGGAATAACAAAAATATTTAAGCATGTGAAATGCGATGCGATAATACTTGATGTTGATATATATACATATATGTTTTGTTCTCCTATGACAAACCTCTATAATTCAGAGGTAGGTTCCAAGCCAGATATTTTATGGCAATATTTTTTTCATATATACAATTCTCTTCCGTTTGTTCTTTTCTCTTCTTTTCATTTCATGTAAACTGAGAAGAACAACCCTTCCAGAAGGGGAGGTATTGCCGAATGACTATCTATCTGTGTGATAGAAGCCGAGTAGGATACCAGCTATTGTTTAATTGCTTGTCAAGTACTAAAGGCTGGCCACCTTCTGTACTAACTATGCGATATAACAAGTGTTCATGATCATAGTGATCTCTCAACAAATTCCTTTACTTCTATTTGATTGATCAAATTTTGGAAAATAGAAACAACTGAAAAAGGAGTAATAAAGTGGTGGTAGTATGCGGAATGGAAACACATTCGTGATACTAAGGTTGACGTGGTTATTAAAAGGTTATAGAACGCTAGCGAGCAAAAGTATAACCCGTATAATATTAGGAACGGAAGGTAGTAGCGATTACGAACTGGAAAAGAATGGGTATTGAGAAGCAAAAGTTCTAATGCTAAAAGCTATAATGAGAGTCTGTGCAATAGACTTGAAAGAATTTGGAATGATCACCTAACACAGATTGAGTTTTCTTACGACAATAGATCATATGTCAGTATTGAGATATCGCCTTATGAGATCCTTGAGGGAAGACAATGTCGATTTCCCTTATGTTAGGATGAAGTTATAGAGCACAAGATGCTCGGACCCGCAGTAGTCCAAAGGGCCAGGGATATAATAGATCTAATCAGAGGACGGCTGGTAGTAACCCAAGATGGACATAAGAAGTATGTTGATTTGACACGAAAGGACAAAGAATAGGAAGTAGGGGACCTAGTGTTGTTAAAGGTATCCCCTTGGAAACCTTTGGAAAGGATTGATGAGATTCGGAAAGAAAGGAAAGCTAAGTCCACAATTTGTCGGACCCTTGGATATATTAAGAAGTATTGGGAAGTTAGTGTATGAGCTAGCCTTACCCCAGAACATGTAGCAAGTCATAACATGTTTCACGTATCAATGTTAAGGAAGTGTAATTCGGATGCCAGATAAATAGGGGCAAATGAGCGCATAGACATGCAACCAGACGTAACCTATATGGAGCAACCAGGAAGGGTTATAGAGTGAAAAGGAACAAGTACTTAGGAGAAGGGTTATCAAACTAGGCGGAGTTTGGTGGTAGGACCACAATGTGGGAAAATTTACTCGAGAGTTAGAAAATGCAATGCTAAGAGAGTATCCCTATTTATTTTCAATTTGATTCCGGGACGGAATCCTTTTAAGGAGGGGATAGTGTAATAACCCCCAAAATTTTGAACTTTTTGTAACCCTTGTGAATAGTGTTTTAGCTGAATGAGGAAACTTTTCATGCCACACTATGTAGGGGTTCTGTTATGGATATTCTGAGATTTTATCAGTACTCTATATGATATATGAGTGTATGTAAAGGTCGTCAGAATCCAATTCCGAACACTTTGATTTTTCCCGGAAATACACTAGATACGGAGAGAATTGAGTATAAGGTAACAGGATACGAAGGATTTAAATTAAAGGATTATAAGAGAGGATCATAAAAAGGAAAATAATGTATTGAGAAAGGTTAAGGGAACCTAAGTAATAAGATCCCGGGTATGATCCTTCAAACGATAAACGAAAACGAAAGTTAAGCGAACCGTATAACAGATCAGCGGTCATTAGGCAAACAATTAGGAAGTTAATCAAAGGGATTAGAGAGGATGATGTCACCCAACCAATGAGAAGAGGACAAGGAGGGGAGGATGACATCATGAGGATGACACAAGCATGACATGGGAAGGAAGGAGATTGTAACACCCCCAAATCCGGGGTCGGGGATCCGGGTTGTCACGAGTTCCATTTCCTTTAATAACACCCAATCTTAATAATTACTCAACTACTCTGTACTGTGACCCCACAATAAACACACACACCACACGTTATAGTCTCAGAGATAAACATCCAAAAATAACCACAAGTCATTTTATTCCACAATTATCTGCTAATACACCTTAAAAGGGTTCTGAATAAATTTACATTTCATTGCCATTATTACAATTCATAAATATACATAAATCTGGTACATTAGAAGTTGAAAGCCTAGCCTATTGGTAGTTCCTACCTCAGCTACGACGGCATCAATGCTTCTAGAAAACTGCGGAACGTCTCCTAATCGCTTGCGAATCGGGAGCTTGGTCCTGTTCATCCTTTCTATCTGTTGTTGTGTGATGAAAGAAGAAAGCAAGGGTGAGCAGCAAGCCCACCAAAATAATATGTATAATGATTAATAGTATATGAGCCTTCTCTTAGTACTCATGAAAGTCTTGGTCAAAAGAAATGAACCAAGTTGATATCTTAATGCGATGAAGTCGCAAAATATTCAGTATATATATATATACTTTTCAAAATCTTGGAAGTCCTCTTCCATGCATAATATACACAGAGTTCCAGTTTATAACTGTATAAAAATATCGTTGCAAGGTGATCTCATATATCTAACCTTGTCTCAACGTTTTTCTGAAAATCTTTGTCATGCATAAGATAATCATATACTAGATATAAGTTTAAAAGATGAAGTTACAAGATACCCCAATATACTTATATCTTTTCCAAATATTACTTGAACTACCACCGTTCAAGTTATAATTAGTTCAAAAGTTCATCACATAGATGAGACTACAAGACAAGATTTGAATAGATTCAATCTTTGAATATCATTATAAATAATGAAGTTACGAGATACTTCATTAAATCCCGATATATATATATATATACACCTATATATATACATTTCATACACTCCTTGAAAACCTCTGTTATGAAAATTATAAACAGAGTTGCAATATCCAATGAATTTGGAAAGGAGAAAACCTTGGCATAAACCTGATATCTTGCTGATCAGGCAAAGATACCAATAAGTAACCTTTTCTACTAGTAGATGGACGAATTCCCCACTGGTCATCACCCTGGTCGCATTAGGACCTTATGCTGGACTGCCACTCAGCCACTTATGCAATTGATGGACTCCCACTGAGCCACTTACACTATCATGGACGCCCACTGAGCCCATGTTGCTTATGCCGACTCAATAGATGGACTTACTTCCCGAACGTTGGGTAAGTAATCAATTCATTTACCAAAACTGCAACCTTGTTGCGAATATAAAATACACCATAGAGCCGGATCCCTTAGATTTTTGAGCGAGTATTCAAGTCCCCTTAAAATGGAAGATCTTGAATTTGAAAACAAGTTTTGGGATCCGCTCTACCCTTTTTAAATTCATTTTGAAGACTCGAAAACATTTTTAAGAATGTTTGGAGTAATGCTGATTTATAAAATAAATCAGTCCCAATATGAAAGGAATATCTGAATATTATTATTTAAATAATATTCCCATAAAGAATAATCTTTATAAAAATAATTGAAGTAGAAGTATTAAAACTTATACTTGAAACGAGTATTAAATAACCAAAGATATACTTATATGAAAGTACTATCTTTATTTGAATAATCGAAAATAAGTTTGATTATTGACACCTTATTCTTTAATAAAATAAAGAATATACCTCAGCAAATAATCGGAGTCATAGATCCTCAAATAAATATTCAATAATATTCATTAAATAATATAAAAGAGTCATAAGCCCTCGAATGAATATTCAAATAATATTCAGATAAATAAATAAAAGGAGTCATAAGTCCTCGAATGAATATTTAAAATAATATTCATTAATAAAATAAAAGGAGTCATAAGTCCTCGAATGAATATTCAAAATAATATTCATTTAATATAAAGGAGTCATACGCCTTCGAATAATATTCGAAATAATATTCAATAATAAAATAAAGTTAAAGTAATCGAATAAACCTTATTCGATTAATAGTTTTGAAAACTATGACCATATATATATATATATAAGTATATATATATATATATCCATATATACAAAATCTACTCGGGATCCTCGACTCCTGGTTTTAGAAAATATTTCCACCTTTGGGTCCCTATACTAAGGGTATACGCAAATACCGCTTATCTCTAGCGTAGGTATTATGCAACGAATAAGCATTTGAACCAACAGATATATAAATCAAGAATACGAAACAGGCATGCATATATATACCATATCAGCATGCTTCAATATATCGCAACATTTGCTAATAACAATCATGCACTATCACAAGATAATGCATATACATATATTTACATCACAACAACAGTATATCGGGTAGAAAACTTGCCTGAGCGACTGGGGGGTTACGAATGGCTCGGGACGAGTCTGGTAACCTATAAACAACAAGTAAGTTGGAATTAAACCAAAGTCACTTGTAAATCTATACTTTAACTAACTTAGACTCTAACGCTTGTTTTGCGCTTACTGATTCTCTTAAGTCACTCGAGTACCCTCGGCTCCACCATTTTTAATAATTTAACCTTTACGAGTTTTAATGCGATTCCTTCGCGAGTGTCTTACCAACTGCCTAACACACTTACCATAAATGTTTCATACATTAATTAACCCTTTTTGGTCTTTAACCTATGTTTCAAAGTAAGGCGAGGGGAAAAGTTTCGTTCGCAAAACGCCGTTACTTAAAACGGTCGTTTCTCCTAAACCGTGCATCGGAATCGAACGAACTACATATCAAAACGAAGCTCGTAACATGAGCTATCTAAACATGGCAGTGGTCATAATCTAGCAGGGGGTCCTCGGGTCCTAATGTTATGCACAAAACAGTCTAAAGAAAATCGAACGTTACGACGGCTATGTTTACGCGATTACCAATATTTATACCACTCCAATTCTTTACCAATTCACTACAAACCACCCAACCATCATCAATACATCAAACACAACTTATATCAAGGCAAAGTCAGTCCATAATCTCAAGGTTTTCCAACTTATTCAACCGCAAACATGATCTACTAACCATAACTTAAGATTCATTAACCATTAACCAAGATTCATATCCAAAATCACCACAAATCCAACCAAACTATCTAACATACATGGATCTTGCTATACATACATGGATATTTCTATATATACATTAATCCATCCATAAACTCATCAAAACTCAAAGTTCAAACTATAAGTTAAAGGTGAAAGTTGTTTATACCTCCTTGAAGCTTCCTAACACAACCCAAGAGCTTTGAATGCCTAAAAGAACCTTGATCCTTGCTTGTATAACCTTAATCTTTCATAAAAATTCAAGAAAACTAAAGTTATTTCTTGAAGGTTACTATTCACCATCTTCTTCCTTGATTTATTGGAAGAGATTGTGAAGGAATTAGGAGCTTAAACTTATAGCATATCCATATCTATGTACAAGGAAGCTTAGATAATTACCTTGTGATTTAACAATGCTTGGAACTTGATTTTTGAAATTCTTGCCCTTGAAAAAGATGAAAAGCCGAGAGCAAGATGATGAGAATGAAATGATTTTGTGTTTTTTGATTTGTTTGGCTTAGCTTGGTTGTTTTTTTGTTTTGTTTTTGGTTAATTACCTTAATAACCTTATATTTGTGTGGTTATAAACCAACCACACCTCCTCCTTCCCTATGTCATGCTTACATCACATTGCTATGTCATCATCCCTTCCTTGCCTCTTCTCATTGGTTGGGTGACATCACTTCCTCTAATCCCTTTGCTTAACTTCCTAATTGTTTGCCTAATGACCGCTGATCTGTTATACGGTTCGCTTAACTTTCGTTTTCGTTTATCGTTTGAGGGATCATACCCGGGATCTTATTACTTAGGTTCCCTTAACCTTTCTCAATATATTATATTCCTTTTATGATCCTCTCCTATAATCCTTTAATTTAAATCCTTTTTATCCTGTTACCTTATACTCAATTCTCTCCGTATCTAGTGGATTTCCGGGAAAAATCAAAGTGTTCGGATTTGGATTCTGACGATCTTTACATACACTTATATCCCATATAAAGTACTAATAAAATCTCAGAATATCCATATCAGAACCCCTACATAGTGTGGCATGAAAAGTTTTCTCATTCAGCAAAAACACTATTCATAAGGGTTTCAAAAATTTCCGAAAAATTGGGGTTATTACAGTCTCCCCTCCTTAAAAGGATTCCGTCCCGGAATCAGATAGAAAACAAATGGGGATACTTTCTTAGCATTACACTTTCTAACTCTCGAGTCAATTTTCCACATTGTGGTTCTACCACCAAACTCTGCCTAGTTTGATAATCCTTCTCCTAAGCACTTGTTCCTTTTCACTCTATAACCCTTCCTGGTTGCCCCATATAGGTTACGTCGGGTTGCATATCTATGCGCTCATATGCCCCTATTTGACTGGCATCCGAATTACACTTCCTTAACATTGATACGTGGAACACGTTATGAACTTGCTACATGTTCGGGGTTAGGGCTAGCTCATATGCTAACTTCCCAAACGTCTTAATATATCCAAGGGTCCAACAAATTGTAGACTTAGCTTTCCTTTCTTTCCGAACCTCATCAATCCTTTCCAAGGGATACCTATAACATTACTAGGTCCCCTATTTCATACTCTTTATCCTTTCGTGTCAAATCAACATACTTATCATGTCCATCTTGGGCTACTACCAGCCGTCCTCTGATTAGATTTATCATATCCTTGGTCCTTTGGACTACTGCGGGTCCGAACATCTTACGCTCTACAACTTCATCCTAACGTAAGGGAGATCGACATTGTGTTCCCTCAAGGATCTCATAAGGCGACATCTCGATAATGACATATGATCTATTGTCGTAAGATAACTCAATCCGAATTAAGTGATCATTCCAAATTCTTTCAAGTCTATTGCCCAGACTCTCATTATAGCTTTTATCATTAGAACTTTTGCTTCTCAATACCCATTCTTTTCCAGTTCGTAATCGCTACTACCTTCCGTTCCTAATATTATACTGGTTATACTTTTGCCCGTTAGCGTTCTATAACCTTTTAATAACCACGTCAACCTTAGTATCACGAATGTGTTCCCATTCTGCATACTACCACCACTTTATTACTCCTTTTTCAGTTGTTTCTATTTTCCAAAATTTGATCAATCAAATAGAAGTAAAGGAATTTGTTGAGAGATCACTATGATCATGAACACTTGTTATATCGCTTAGTTAGTACAAAAGGTGGCCAACCTTTAGTACTTGACAAGTGATTAAACAATAGCTGGTATCCTACTAGGCTTCTATCACACAGATAGATAGTCATTCGGCAATACCTCCCCTTTCTGGAAGGGTTGTTCTTCTCAGCTTACATGAAATGAAAAGAAGAGAAAAGAACGAATTGAAGAGAACTGTATATGTGAAAAAATATATATATTGCCACAAAATATCTGGCTTGGAACCTACCTTTGAACTATAGAGGTTTGTCATAGGAGAACAATTCATATACGTATATAAATCAACATTAAGCATTGTAGCCTCGTATTTCCCATGCCTAAATATTTTTGCTATCCCGTCCATCATTCTATGGACCCACACTCTTCCTCGAGCTTATACACAATTACCTTTAAAACTCCCTCGACATCGAAAATCGAATCTGGGATCTCATTCTAGACATCATCGTTACTTGAATTCTATGCTTGCACCGCAACCTTCCTCGTATAATAATACGACTCTCTATTGATAAGAAAGAATAATAATTCACTAGGTAGATACTCTACGTAATTAGTCTATCAATGATAACTTATACACTACCACGACCCGATTAGTGGTACTCAATCTCAACACCCATTCCAATACAACTCTCACGGTTGTAATCAGCTCACTACTCGCAGAATAATTGCTGCCTTACTATGGTCCACCACTGACCTACTGTCGTTATTCACTTTTCCATAAAATCTTAATATCTAACCATACGGAGTCCATACATGTCGTATCAAATCATTCTAAGGAGGTAACATAATCACCATTCCTGATTCATGAAGAACACTCCTGATCCTGACATACATACATGACATGAAGCAGATAAAATTGCAAAAGAGTTTCGCTCAAAGCAACGATAGCAGGTTAATACCATTCTTAATCATATGCCTTCAATTGAAGACTTAACTCAAAGGTTCGTTTAGTCCTTTTGAAACATGGTCCAGGCTCATTCTCAAGATAGTACCTTCTAAGATAGATAGCCCGCTCATGGCGATTACACGAATTAAACCTTTACCAACTACTATTATGGCTGGGTATTGCACAGTCATCAGAAGGAATGTCAATCATCCAAACCATAATACAACCTTCAGCTTTTAACCATCATCACTGTATCCTTTGGCACAAGCGCCTACAATTATCCTTTTACTGTTAAAGTGTCGGCCACCTCTTTGGCCTTTCCTGATAGTAATAGTTCCTTATAATCAATGTCTTTTAACCACCTTCAACTAAATTTTCTACCTCATTTCAATCACAGCTTATGTGAAGATGTTTTCCTTAAAATCTGATAAGTAAAAAAAAAATATCACCATTTTTCCATAGGTTATTGCCTCAGTCTTTAGAGGTTAATCACTGTCATGACTGACTCCCAATCATAATTAGAACATCTTTTATCTTAAGTCCTAATTGCCCTGAACAATTTCGACCATACTGGTTCGATCCATACTTTCTCGTGGTTTAACACGTGCCCCACTTGGCAACATTATAATTACGTCATATTTCCTTTATCAACATTTCTATTCTTGAGAATTTCAAATATTACCTTTCTCCTTATAAAACCTCTAAGGTTATCCTTCAATCGTTCCTCCTGTATTCCCTAGATACGGGGCATATCACCATACCATTTACTAATACTAGAACCATTGTCTATATACTTCTGAAAAATTTCTCCACTGATCCTTAAAGGTTATTATTACCTTAATCCTTTCCAATTCATACTGTCAAAACTCATACTATCCCTATTAAGGGTGAAATGCCAACCTTTATGCATTCCCCTAGGATTCGTTTTAAGTTACCGATGTTCTATCCTTAATTCCACCTTAAAAAGGTACCTACATCCTTCCATGGATAAATCAAGTCATATATCCCTGATAAGGGTGTCTTATTCAATCATTCCCACCTCGATAGTATATGCCTAATTTCACAATAACATCTGTATACAAAATGAGGTCAATCAATATGGCCTCCACAAGATAACAACGGTTATCCGCTTTTCTTTCCTGATTTGGTAATGATCACATGGATCTGGAAGATATTGGTCGTGTTCAACGTGAACTTCTTCTTAATAAATCCTTATTTACTTTTGTTGTTTATCTCAACAGTCATCTCAATGTTGGGATATCTCTCATACCTGGCGTCTCCCTTTCTGAGTATCGAGCCACCGGTCTTACATTTCACATTATTGGAGGTCACTTCCTTCATCCAATTTTCCTACTTTCTTACTTTCTGGTCTCCTTAGTCTATCCGCGTCTTATTATTTATCCTTCGAACTATCTAAAGGTTTCCTTGAATCCTCCCAACTTAAAGGGGGTACAATATATGTATCTCTTATGCCTTCAACCATCAATTTTAACTCATGGTGGATCATCATCATCCTGACGATTACATACTTTTCTATTTCTATTGCTATGAGTCTTTAGGGTTTCCTCATACCCAACTCCCTTATCATTCCTCAAACTCTATTGCCTTTATTTTCCTTTCCACTTCAGTTTTTTTTTTTCCTTTCTCTTATCATTATTTCACAAACCAATCACAATATAAGCATTGATTTCAAACATCCCGTCATTCTGGATTCGTGTCCTCAGAACGAATCTTGACCACTTTTACAACTTAGATTCATAATTTATCATACTCGTCTGCCTTTGTTCTGACTCTAAAGCTTTTACACTATCTCCATAACCTTGGGAATTACTTTCCCGAAAACAATTGACTGAACTTAAATCAGTTTATTCTAACCTCTGGCTCCGTGCCTTTCTTGGTCTTTCACCAGCAGGTGGCCTCTCTTTTAGGAGGGTAAGTGATAAAAACAGTCTTTTGTGATTCGTCAATCATTTAGAATCTCCAATGATTCCTATATTTCCTTTAGCCAGGCTCTTTCCTCGACTGGGTCAGCTTGTTCCTTGGAACTCTGAGAGCTTAGCGACTTAGAGGTCCTGAAAGAATTTCACACCACATTGTTTCCTCAAGGTGGTGGTTGGGAATAAAATATAAGTTCTGTTTAGACAGGTTCATGAATTTCCGTATAGGAGTACCGTCTCGGGTCTCCTTATCTCGCTCGACTTTTACTTTCTTAGTCTAAATATTTCTTCCTACTCCCCATAATTGGAGTCATCTTTTAATTTAAAATCTTCATTTTCCACTTTATTATATTCCGGGTTCTTTATATCTTAATTGCAACCTCCCTGATTATCACGTTCCAGGTTTGCCCTTAATCTTATTCCTTGTGGGGGCATATTACTTGGAAAATTTTGAGAATCTCCGGATAGTTTTCTTACTTACTTTGCTTAAGTCTTTCCCTCGTTTAGTCCTTGCACGATTGCAAATTATGAATTCTTAAGTTCGATAAACTTCATGACACTCTCTTAAGTGTTAATAGAGCAATTAACAATATGATTTATCACAAACAAACTGACCTGAACTGAAATTAACGAATATATACATAACCATTTGTTCGAGGGTACAACAACTGAACATATTAAAGAGGATTACATCATTTGAACTTATCGCTCCTATCCCAAAAGTACTACCATAGATAGTCATCTCGTCATTAAAACTAATCATCTGTAACTTAGGCTAATCCTCCAAAAGTGGTGCTGCATGAAATTCTTGTCTGATAGCTCTGACTCTGCACACTACCATGGATCAAGAAATGCGAGCACGCACGACATCCCTAACCTGCTCCATCACAGAGGTGATGAGGTCTAAGATAGTCGCAAGTAGAGCTGGATCAACCTGACCCTCAAGATGGCCTCTAGCTGTAACACGGGTGGTAGCCTCAATCCTTTCCATGCTATACGCTAATCCTGTCGGAAGTATCCCACCCTCAATCCTTGGTGCAGTAAGTCGATCCAACAGATCACTCCTAACATTTCGGGCCTCTGACAGGCCACCCAAAGTCATATGATAATCAGCGATAAGAGAAGCCTGAGTGGTAGCATCTAGCAGTCCATGGGGTGCAGGTGGCGTAGACCCAGGAGATCCAAACGGATAACCAAGCACGGTATCAGGTGACAATGGTGCAGGGGATAAAGGTGGCATTTCCTCAGTATGTGCTGGGCTCTGTACAGGGGAGGGAACAGGAATTGGTGGAACCTCATGGATGTCTACAGGAGCCTCTAGAAGAGGGTCTGATACTGGTATAATTGGGGTCGTGGAATGCCCCACTCCTTCTGCCCTCATTAACCTTTGTACCCTTGGTAACTCTTCATCCTCTAGTGCCACCCTCGCGGCCATTCTTGCTCTGGTAGTCGCCCTGACTACTGTCATCTGTTCCTCAGCGGTCCTCTCTTCATTCTCATCAGGATCCTCCATGAGATCCTCCTCAGCCACAATCCTTTCCGGAATAACATCCTCAACCGCAACATTCTCTATCTGAACCTCATCCGGTCCCTCATTAGGGTACTCCATCGGATTCACAATTTGATCTCCAACTTGTAATAAAACATCCTCATGCTGATGCTCCTGAACCTCAAGGTTCGGTGCCCCGCTGCCCTATACGAGAATGAACTATGTTATTATCACGATACTTATAAGGGTTCCCGTAAGGGTTTTAACTGTCAGTGCTACGTTAGGTAGCCCGACTATGAACTTGGCAAGAGTTCTTATTATCTTAGTGAACTTATTATCTTAACGTCACATCATCTCTGAGGTTTATAACGCTTGGCTCTGATACCACTTCTGTAACACCCCCAAATCCGGGGTCGGGGATCCGGGTTGTCACGAGTTCCATTTCCTTTAATAACACCCAATCTTAATAATTACTCAACTACTCTGTACTGTGACCCCACAATAAACACACACACCACACGTTATAGTCTCAGAGATGAACATCCAAAAATAACCACAAGTCATTTTATTCCACAATTATCTGCTAATACACCTTAAAAGGGTTCTGAATAAATTTACATTTCATTGCCATTATTACAATTCATAAATATACATAAATCTGGTACATTAGAAGTTGAAAGCCTAGCCTATTGGTTGTTCCTACCTCAGCTACGACGGCATCAATGCTTCTAGAAAACTGCGGAACGTCTCCTAATCGCTTGCGAATCGGGAGCTTGGTCCTGTTCATCCTTTCTATCTGTTGTTGTGTGATGAAAGAAGAAAGTAAGGGTGAGCAGCAAGCCCACCAAAATAATATGTATAATGATTAATAGTATATGAGCCTTCTCTTAGTACTCATGAAAGTCTTGGTCAAAAGAAATGAACCAAGTTGATATCTTAATGCGATGAAGTCGCAAAATATTCAGTATATATATATATATACTTTTCAAAATCTTGGAAGTCCTCTTCCATGCATAATATACACAGAGTTCCAGTTTATAACTGTATAAAAATATCATTGCAAGGTGATCTCATATATCTAACCTTGTCTCAACGTTTTTCTGAAAATCTTTGTCATGCATAAGATAATCATATACTAGATATAAGTTTAAAAGATGAAGTTACAAGATACCCCAATATACTTATATCTTTTCCAAATATTACTTGAACTACCACCGTTCAAGTTATAATCAGTTCAAAAGTTCATCACATAGATGAGACTACAAGACAAGATTTGAATAGATTCAATCTTTGAATATCATTATAAATAATGAAGTTACGAGATACTTCATTAAATCCCGATATATATATACACCTATATATATACATTTCATACACTCCTTGAAAACCTCTGTTATGAAAATTATAAACAGAGTTGCAATATCCAATGAATTTGGAAAGGAGAAAACCTTGGCATAAACCTGATATCTTGCTGATCAGGCAAAGATACCAATAAGTAACCTTTTCTACTAGTAGATGGACGAATTCCCCACTGGTCATCACCCTGGTCGCATTAGGACCTTATGCTGGACTGCCACTCAGCCACTTATGCATTTGATGGACTCCCACTGAGCCACTTACACTATCATGGACGCCCACTGAGCCCATGTTGCTTATGCCGACTCAATAGATGGACTTACTTCCCGAACGTTGGGTAAGTAATCAATTCATTTACCAAAACTGCAACCTTGTTGCGAATATAAAATACACCATAGAGCCGGATCCCTTAGATTTTTGAGCGAGTATTCAAGTCCCCTTAAAATGGAAGATCTTGAATTTGAAAACAAGTTTTGGGATCCGCTCTACCCTTTTTAAATTCATTTTCAAGACTCGAAAATATTTTTAAGAATGTTTGGAGTAATGCTGATTTATAAAATAAATCAGTCCCAATATGAAAGGAATATCTGAATATTATTATTTAAATAATATTCCCATAAAGAATAATCTTTATAAAAATAATTGAAGTAGAAGTATTAAAACTTATACTTGAAACGAGTATTAAATAACCAAAGATATACTTATATGAAAGTACTATCTTTATTTGAATAATCGAAAATAAGTTTGATTATTGACACCTTATTCTTTAATAAAATAAAGAATATACCTCAGCAAATAATCGGAGTCATAGATCCTCAAATAAATATTCAATAATATTCATTAAATAATATAAAAGAGTCATAAGCCCTCGAATGAATATTCAAATAATATTCAGATAAATAAATAAAAGGAGTCATAAGTCCTCGAATGAATATTTAAAATAATATTCATTAATAAAATAAAAGGAGTCATAAGTCCTCAAATGAATATTCAAAATAATATTCATTTAATATAAAGGAGTCATACGCCTTCGAATAATATTCGAAATAATATTCAATAATAAAATAAAGTTAAAGTAATCGAATAAACCTTATTCGATTAATAGTTTTGAAAACTATGACCATATATATATATATATAAGTATATATATATATATCCATATATACAAAATCTACTCGGGATCCTCGACTCCCGGTTTTAGAAAATATTTCCACCTTTGGGTCCCTATACTAAGGGTATACGCAAATACCGCTTATCTCTAGCATAGGTATTATGCAACGAATAAGCATTTGAACCAACAGATATATAAATCAAGAATACGAAACAGGCATGCATATATATACCATATCAGCATGCTTCAATATATCGCAACATTTGCTAATAACAATCATGCACTATCACAAGATAATGCATATACATATATTTACATCACAACAACAGTATATCGGGTAGAAAACTTGCCTGAGCGACTGGGGGGTTACGAATGGCTCGGGACGAGTCTGGTAACCTATAAACAACAAGTAAGTTGGAATTAAACCAAAGTCACTTGTAAATCTATACTTTAACTAACTTAGACTCTAACGCTTGTTTTGCGCTTACTGATTCTCTTAAGTCACTCGAGTACCCTCGGCTCCACCATTTTTAATAATTTAACCTTTACGAGTTTTAATGCGATTCCTTCGCGAGTGTCTTACCAACTGCCTAACACACTTACCATAAATGTTTCATACATTAATTAACCCTTTTTGGTCTTTAACCTATGTTTCAAAGTAAGGCGAGGGGAAAAGTTTCGTTCGCAAAACGCCGTTACTTAAAACGGTCGTTTCTCCTAAACCGTGCATCGGAATCGAACGAACTACATATCAAAACGAAGCTCGTAACATGAGCTATCTAAACATGGCAGTGGTCATAATCTAGCAGGGGGTCCTCGGGTCTTAATGTTATGCACAAAACAGTCTAAAGAAAATCGGACGTTACGACGGCTATGTTTACGCGATTACCAATATTTATACCACTCCAATTCTTTACCAATTCACTACAAACCACCCAACCATCATCAATACATCAAACACAACTTATATCAAGGCAAAGTCAGTCCATAATCTCAAGGTTTTCCAACTTATTCAACCGCAAACATGATCTACTAACCATAACTTAAGATTCATTAACCATTAACCAAGATTCATATCCAAAATCACCACAAATCCAACCAAACTATCTAACATACATGGATCTTGCTATACATACATGGATATTTCTATATATACATTAATCCATCCATAAACTCATCAAAACTCAAAGTTCAAACTATAAGTTAAAGGTGAAAGTTGTTTATACCTCCTTGAAGCTTCCTAACACAACCCAAGAGCTTTGAATGCCTAAAAGAACCTTGATCCTTGCTTGTATAACCTTAATCTTTCATAAAAATTCAAGAAAACTAAAGTTATTTCTTGAAGGTTACTATTCACCATCTTCTTCCTTGATTTATTGGAAGAGATTGTGAAGGAATTAGGAGCTTAAACTTATAGCATATCCATATCTATGTACAAGGAAGCTTAGATAATTACCTTGTGATTTAACAATGCTTGGAACTTGATTTTTGAAATTCTTGCCCTTGAAAAAGATGAAAAGCCGAGAGCAAGATGATGAGAATGAAATGATTTTGTGTTTTTTGATTTGTTTGGCTTAGCTTGGTTGTTTTTTTGTTTTGTTTTTGGTTAATTACCTTAATAACCTTATATTTGTGTGGTTATAAACCAACCACACCTCCTCCTTCCCTATGTCATGCTTACATCACATTGCTATGTCATCCTCCCTTCCTTGCCTCTTCTCATTGGTTGGGTGACATCACTTCCTCTAATCCCTTTGCTTAACTTCCTAATTGTTTGCCTAATGACCGCTGATCTGTTATACGGTTCGCTTAACTTTCGTTTTCGTTTATCGTTTGAGGGATCATACCCGGGATCTTATTACTTAGGTTCCCTTAACCTTTCTCAATATATTATATTCCTTTTATGATCCTCTCCTATAATCCTTTAATTTAAATCCTTTTTATCCTGTTACCTTATACTCAATTCTCTCCGTATCTAGTGGATTTCCGGGAAAAATCAAAGTGTTCGGATTTGGATTCTGACGATCTTTACATACACTTATATCCCATATAAAGTACTAATAAAATCTCAGAATATCCATATCAGAACCCCTACATAGTGTGGAATGAAAAGTTTTCTCATTCAGCAAAAACACTATTCATAAGGGTTTCAAAAATTTCCCAAAAATTGGGGTTATTACAGAGATGTGGTGGCTTTTTAACCACACAAAATCAAGGGCAACTAGGTAATTTACTAAAACAAACACAAAAATCAAACCAACCAAGCCAAGCAGATCATTTTTCATCAAAATCAAAAAGAAACCAAGGCATTGTTCTTCATGCTCTCGGCTTTTACTATTACAAAAGGGCAAGAAATTCAAAACTCAAGATCCAAGCCTCCTAAATTGGTGAGTTAATTCCCTAATCATCTTTATGCTTAGTTAGGGCTATATCATGAGTTTAAGCCATCAATTCCTTCTCAATCTTCTTCATTTAATCAAAGAAGAAGACAATGAATAGTGTTTTCAAGTTTTTAACGTGAAATTTTTCTTGTTTTCCTTGAAGATCCAAGCATTCCTAAGACTTCTCAAAGCTTCTTAAGGCTTCCTAGCTCCTCCCACCACTTCAAGGAAGGTATATCATCTCCAAACCCTAGATTCCTATGTATTATAAGATGATTTTGATTAGTAGGGTGATATTGTAGCTTAATGTTTGTGATTTAGAGTTTGGGATTGAAATGGTATTGAAATGGAATGGTAAATCTTGTTGTTTGGGTTAAAAGAATGTAGTATAGAGAAATTCAAGCTTAGGCATAAGTATGAATGTTAAACTTGAATTGGTTGGGGTTGTTATGATGTGATAAGGATGGATGTTGGTTGTATGTTGGATTTGAGGTTGAATTGGGTTGGTTTTGAATGGTTTTAAATTGGGAAATCGCGTAAACATAGCCGTCGTAACGTCCGATTTTCTTTAGACTGTTTTTGTGCATAACATTAGGACCCGAGAACCCCCTGCTAGATTATGACCATTTCCATGTCTAGATAGCTCGTGTTACGAGCTTCGTTTTGATATGTAGTTCGTTCGATTCCGATGCACGGTTTAGGAGAAACGACCGTGTCAGGTAACGGCATTTCGCGAACGAAACTTTTCCCCTCGCCTTACTTTGAAACATAGGTTAAAGACCAAAAAGGGTTAATTAATGTATGAAACATTTATGGTAAGTGTGTTAGGCAGTTGGTAAGACCCTCGCGAAGGAATCGCCTTAAAACTCGTAAAGGTTAAATTATTAAAAATGGTGGAGCCGAGGGTACTCGAGTGACTTAAGAGAATCAGTAAGCGCAAAACGAGCGTTGAAGTCTGAGTTGGCTAGAGTATAGATTTACAAGTGACTTTGGTTTAATTCCAACTTACTTGTTGCTTATAGGTTACCAGACTCGTCCCGAGCCATTCGTAACCCCCAGTCGCTCAGGCAAGTTTTCTACCCGTTATAACTGTTGCTGTGATGTATATATGTATATGCATTATCTTGCGATAGATGCATGTTGGTTAATTAGCAAATGTTGCAATATATTGAAGCATGCTGCTATGGTATATATATGCATGCCTGTTTCATATTCTTTCCATATATATCTGTTGATTCAGTTGATAATACATATGCTAGAGGATAGCGGTAATTTGCATATACCCTTAGTATAGGGACCCAATGGTGAAAACATATTTCTAAACCGAGAGTCGATGTTCCCGAGGATAATATATATATTTTTATATATATATGGTTATATATTAATCGAATAAGGTTTATTCGATAACTTTAACTTTATTTTATTATTGAATATTATTTGAATATTCATTCGAGGGCTTATGACTCAGTTTATATTATTAATGATTATTAATTGGATATTCATTTGAGGATGTATGATTCATGAATATCAATTATAGTATTCATTCGAGGACTTATGACTCTGTTAATTCTATTTAATGAATATTACTTTGAATATTCATTCGAGGACTTATGACTCTGTTTATTCTATTTAATGAATATTATTTTGAATATTCATTCGAGGACTTATGACTCCGATTATTTACTAAATAATATTCTTTATTTTATTAAAGAATAATTTTTCGATAATCAAACTTATTTTCGATTATTCAAATAAAGATAGTACTTTCGTATAAGTATATCTTTGGTTATTTGCTATTCATTCAAGTATAAGTTTTCCAACTTCTACCTCAATTATTCTTATGGGAATATTATTTAAATTATAATATTCAGATATTCCTTTCATATCGGGATTGATTTATTTTAATAAATCAGTATTACTCCAAACACTCTTTAAAGTGTTTTCGAGTCTTCAAAATGATTTTTAAAAGTTAGAGCGGATCCCAAAACTCATTTTTATATTTAAGATCTTCCTTTTTAAGGAGATTTAAATACTCGCTCAAAACCTGAGGGATCCGGCTCTGTGGTGTATTTTATATTCGCAACAAGGTTGCAGTTTTGGTAAATGAATTGATTACTTACCCAACGTTCGGGAAGTAAGTCCATCTATTGAGTCGGCATAAGCAACATGGGCCCAGTGGGCATCCATGATAGTGTAAGTGGCTCAGTGGGAGTCCATCAAATGCATAAGTGGCTGAGTGGCAGTCCAGCATAAGGTCCTATTACGACCAGGGTGATGACCAGTGGGGAATTCGTCCATCTACTAGTAGAAAAGGTTACTTATGGGTATCTTTGCCTGATCAGCAAGATATCTGGTTTATGCCAAAATTCTTTTCCTTTCCAAATTTATTGGATATTGCAATTCTGTTCATACTTTACATGGCAGAGGGTTTCAGGAAATGTATAAAGGAAGATGTATATATGGATATATATATATATATCAGAACTTAATGAAGTATGTCATAACTTCATTTCCTTTAATAATATTTTAAAGATTTAATCTATTCAAATCTTGTCTTGTAGTCTCATCTATGTGATGAACTGTTGAAAGCTCATTATACTTTGAACAATGGTAGTTCAAGTAGCTTTATAAATGATATAAGTGTAGTGAAGTATTGGGTAACTTCCTCTTTTAAACTTATATCTAGTTAATAATTGTCTTATGAATGACAAAGATTTTCAGAAAAACGTTGAGACAAGGTTAGATATATGAGATCACCTTGCAACGATATTTTTTATACAGTTATACACTGGAACTCTGTGTGTATTATGCATCGAAGAGGACTTCCAATATTTTGAAAAGTATATATGTATATATACTAAATATTTTGCGACTTCATCACATTAAGATATCAAACTTGGTTCATTTCTTTTGACCAAGACTTTCATGAGTACTATGAGAAGGCTCATATACTATTAATCATTATACATATTATTTTGGTGGGCTTGCTGCTCACCCTTGCTTTCTTCTTTCATCACACAACAACAGATAGAAAAGATGAACAGGACCAAGCTCCCGATTTGCAAGCGATTGGGAGACGTTCTGTAGTTTACTAGAAGCATTGATGCCGCCGTAGCTGAGGTAGGAACTACCAATAGGCTAGGCTTTCAACTTCTGATGTACCAGATTTATATATATTTATGAATTGTAATAATGGCAAAGAAATGTAAATTTATTCAGAAAACCTTTTAAGGTGTATTGGCAGATAATTGTGGAATAAAATGATTTGTGGTTATTTTTGGATGTCCATCTCTGGGACTATAACGTGTGGTGTGTGTGTTTATTGTGGGGTCACAGTACAGAGTAGTTGAGTAATTATTAAGATTGGGTGTTATTAAGGGAAATGGAACTCGTGACAACCCGGATCCCCGACCCCGGATTTGGGGGTGTTACAGTACCAATATATGGTGGCAATTAACTCTGATAGGGTGCAAAATCACCATAATATGTTGAAAAGTGACTTAAAAGCTTGATTAGAGCCAAAATGTGGCCAAAAATTGACTCGTATAAAAGTGGTACCAAGATGCAGTAAAAGGATGTCGAATTGGATGTATATGATGTCATCATGTTAATTGTACCAATATATGGTGGCAAATGACTCTTACAAGGTGCAAAATTACTCTAATATGGTGTAAAGTGACTTGCCAAATTAATTAACGATAAAATATGGCCCAAAATTAACTCGTATGAAAGTGGTACCAAGACGTGGTTAAAAGATGTCAAATTGAATGTATATGATTTTAACATGTCAATTGTACAAATAAATGGTTGAAGGTGACTCTTATAGGGTGCAAAATCACTCTAATATGTTGTAAAGTGACTAAAAAGCTTGATTAGAGCCAAAATGTGGCCCAAAATTGACTCGTTTAAAATGGTACCAAGCGGCGGTAAAAGGATGTCAAATTGGATGTATATGATGTCATCATGTTAATTGTACCAATATATGGTGGCAAATGACTCTTATAGGGTGCAAAATTACTCAAATATGGTGTAAAGTGACTTACAAGATTAATTAATGACAAAATGTGGCCCAAAATTAACTCATATAAAAGTGGTACAAAGACGTGGTTACTTGATGTCAAATTGAATGTATATGATGTTAACATGTCAATTGTACCAATAAATGGTTGAAGGTGACTCTTATAGGGTGCAAAATCACTCTAATATGGTGTAAAGTGACTTGCAAGGTTGATTAGAGCCAAAATGTGGCCTAAAATTGACTCATATAAAAGTGGTACCAAGAGGTGGTAAAAGGATGTCAAATTAGACGTATACTATGTTATCGTGTTAATTTATTCTTATATGGCTGGAAGTCACTTACATGGTTGATTAGAGCCAAAATACGGCCAAAAATTGACTTTAATAAAAGTGGTACCAAGAGGTGGTTATAAGATCTCAAGTTAAATGTATATGATGTTAACATGTTGATTGTACGAATATATGGCAAGTAACTCTTATAGGGTGCAAAATCACTCTAATATGTTGTAAAATGACTTAAAAGCTTGATTAGAGCCAAAATGTGGCCCAAAATTGACTCGAATCAAAGTGGTACCAAGAGGTGGTTAAAGGAAGTCAAATTGCATGTATATGATGTTAATATGTTAGTTGTACAATTTAATGGTGGCAAGTGACTCTTATATGGTGCAAAGTCACTCTAGTATGGTGTAAAGTGACTTACAAGTTGATTTGAGCCAAAATGTGGCACAAAACTGACTCGTATAAAAGTGGTACCAAGAGATGGTAAAATGATGTTTAATTGGATGTATATAATGTTAGTATGTCAGTTGTACCAATATATGGTGGAAATATACTTTTAAAGGGTGCAAAGTGACTCTAATATAGTGAAACGTGACCTACATGGTCGATTAGAGCCAAAATCTGGGACAAAATGGACTCATATGAAAGTGGTACAAAGAGGTGGTAAAAGGACGTCAAATTAGATGTATATGATGTTAACATATTATTTGTACCAATATATGGTGGAAATTGACTCTTATAGGGTGCAAAATCACTCTATTATGTTGTAGAGTGACTTAAAAGCTTGATTAGGGCCAAAATGTGGCCAAAAATTGACTCGTATAAAAGTGGTACCAAGAGGCGGTAAAAGGATGTCAAATTGGATGGGTATGATGTCATCATGCTGATTATACCAATATATGATGGCAAATGACTCTTATAGGGCGGTAAATTACTCTAATATGGTGTAAAGTGACTTACAAGATTAATTAAATCCAAAATATGGCCCATAATTAGCTCGTATAAAACTGGTACCAAGAGGTGGTTAAAAGTTGTCAAATTGAATGTATATGATGTTAACATCTCAATTGTACCAATAAATGGTTGAAGGTGACTCTTATAGGGTGTAAAATCACCCTAATATGGTCTAAAGTGACTTACAAGGTAGATTAGAGCCAAAATGTGGCCTAAAATTGACTAGTATAAAAGTGATACCAGGAGGTGGTAAAAGGATGTCAAATTGGATGTATATTATATTATCATGTTAATTATACCATTATATAGTGCAAGTGACTTTTATAGATTGAAAATTTATTCTTATATGGCTGGAAGTCACTTACATGGTTGATTAGAGCCAAAATGTGGCCCAAAATTGACTTTTATAAAAGGGGTACCAAGAGGTGGTTATGAGATGTAAAGTTGAATGTATATGATGTCAACATGTTGATTGTACCAATATATGGTGGCAAGTTACTCTTATAGGGTGCAAAATCACTTTAATATGTTGTAAAGTGACTTAAAAGCTTAATGAGAGCCAAAATGTGGCCCAAAATTGACTCGAATAAAAGTGGTACCAAGAGGTGGTTAAAGGATGTCAAATTGCATGTATATGATCTTGACATGTTAGTTGTACAATTTAATGGTGGTAAGTTACTCTTATATGGTGCAAAATCACTCTAGTATGGTGTAAAGTGACTTACAAGTTGATTTGAGCCAAAATGTGGCACAAAACTGACTCGTATAAAAGTGGTACCAAGAGACGGTAAAATGATGTTTAATTGGATGTATATGATGTTAGTATGTCAGTTGTACCAATATATGGTGGAAATATACTTTTAAAGGGTGCAAAGTGACTCTAATATAGTGAAACGTGACCTACATGGTCGATTAGAGCCAAAATATGGAACAAAATAGACTCATATGAAAGTGGTACAAAGAGGTGGTAAAAGGACATCAAATTGGATGTATATGATGTTAACATATTAATTGTACCAATATATGGTGGAAATTGACTCTTATAGGGTGCAAAATCACTCTATTATGTTGTAGAGTGACTTAAAAGCTTGATTAGGGCCAAAATGTGGCCCAAAATTGACTCGTATAAAAGTGGTACCAAGAGGCGGTAAAAGGATGTCAAATTGGATGTGTATGATGTCATCATGCTGATTATACCAATATATGATGGCAAATGACTCTTATAGGGCGGTAAATTACTCTAATATGGTGTAAAGTGACTTACAAGATTAATTAAATCCAAAATATGGCCCATAATTAACTCGTATAAAAGTGGTACCAAGAGGTGGTTAAAAGATGTCAAATTGAATGTATATGATGTTAACATCTTAATTATACCAATAAATGGTTGAAGGTGACTCTTATAGGGTGCAAAATCACTCTAATATGGTGTAAAGTGACTTACAAGGTTGATTAGAGCCAAAATGTGGCCTAAAATTGACTCATATAAAAGTGGTACCAAGAGGTGGTCAAAGGATGTCAAATTGGATGTATATTATGTTATCATGTTAATTGTACAATTATATAGTGCAAGTGACTCTTATAGATTGAAAATTTATTCTTATGTGGCTGGAAGTCACTTACATGGTTGATTATAGCCAAAATGTGGCCCAAAATTGACTTTTATAAAAGGGGTACCAAGAGGTGGTTATGAGATGTCAAGTTGAATGTATATTATGTCAACATGTTGATTGTACCAATATATGGTGGCAAGTTACTCTTATAGGGTGCAAAATCACTTTAATATGTTGTAAAGTGACTTAAAAGCTTGATTAGAGCCAAAATGTGGCCCAAAATTGACTCGAATAAAAGTTGTACCAAGAGGTGGTAAAAGAATGTCAAATTGGATGTATATTATGTTATCATGTTAATTGTACCATTATATAGTGCAAGTGACTCTTATAGATTGAAAATTTATTCTTATATGACTGGAAGTCACTTACATGGTTGATTAGAGCCAAAATGTGGGACAAAATAGACTCGTATTAAAGTAGTACAAAGAGGTGGTAAAAGGATGTCAAATTGGATGTATATGATGTTAACATATTAATTGTACCAATATATGGCGGCAAGTGACTTATAGGGTGCCAAATCACTGTAATATGTTGTAAAGTGACTTAAAAGCATGATTAGAGCCAGAATGTGGCCCAAAATTTACTCGAATAAAAGTGATACCAAGAAGTTGTTAAAAGATGTCAAATTGCATGTATATGATGTTCACATGTTAATTGTACAATTTAATGGTTTCAAGTGACTCTTATATGGTGCAAAATCACTCTAATAAGGTGTAAAGTGACTTACAAGGTTGATTTGAGCCAAAATGTGGCCCAAAATTGACTCATATAAAAGTGGTACCAAGAGGCGGTAAAAAGATGTCTAATTGGATGTATATGACGTTAATATGCCAATTGTACCAATATATGGTGGAAAGTGACTCTTAAAAGGTAAAAATTGACTCTGATATGGTAAAAAGTGACATGCATGGTTGATTAGAGCCAAAATGTGGGAGAAAATAGACTCGTATGAAAGTGGTACAAAGAGGTGGTAAAAGGATGTCAAATTGGATGTATATGATGTTAACATGTTAATTGTACCAATATATGGTGGCAAGTGACTTATAGGGTGCCAAATCACTGTAATATGTTGTAAAGTGACTTAAAAGCATGATTAGAGCCAGAATGTGGCCCAAAATTTACTCGTATAAAAGTGGTACCAAGAAGTTGTTAAAGGATGTCAAATTGCATGTATATGATGTTCACATGTTAATTGTACAATTTAATGGTGTCAAGGTACTCTTATATGGTGCAAAATCACTCTAATATGGTGTAAAGTAACTTACAAGGTTGATTTGAGCCAAAATGTGGCCAAAAATTGACTCATATAAAAGTGGTACCAAGAGGCGGTAAAAAGATGTCTAATTGGATGTATATGACGTTAATATGTCAATTGTACCAATATATGGTGGAAAGTGACTCTTAAAAGGTAAAAATTGACTCTAATATGGTGAAAAGTGACCTACATGGTTGATTAGAGCCAAAATGTGGGACAAAATTGACTCGTATGAAAGTGGTACAAAGAGGTGGTAAAAAGATGTCTAATTGGATGTATAAGATGTTAATATATTAATTGTATCAATATATGGTGGCAATTAACTCTGATAGGGTGCAAAATCACCATAATATGTTGAAAAGTGACTTGAAAGCTTGATTAGAGCCAAAATGTGGTCAAAAATTGACTCGTATAAAAGTGGTACCAAGATGCGGTAAAAGGATGTCGAATTGGATGTATATGATGTCATCATGTTAATTGTACCAATATATGGTGGCAAATGACTCTTACAAGGTGCAAAATTACCCTAATATGGTGTAAAGTGACTTGCCAGATTAATTAACGATAAAATATGGCCCAAAATTAACTCATATGAAAGTGGTACCAAGACGTGGTTAAAAGATGTCAAATTGAATGTATATGATTTTAACATGTCAATTGTACAAATAAATGGTTGAAGTTGACTCTTATAGGGTGCAAAATCACTCTAATATGTTGTAAAGTGACTTAAAAGCTTGATTAGAGCCAAAATGTGGCCCAAAATTGACTCATATAAAATGGTACCAAGCGGCGGTAAAAGGATGTCAAATTGGATGTATATGATGTCATCATGTTAATTGTACCAATATATGGTAGAACATGACTCTTATAGGGTGCAAAATTACTCTAATATGGTGTAAAGTGACTTACAAGATTAATTAATGACAAAATGTGGCCCAAAATTAACTCATATAAAAGTGGTACAAAGACGTGGTTAATTGATGTCAAATGGAATGTATATGTTATTAACATGTCAATTGTACCAATAAATGGTTGAAGGTGACTCTTATAGGGTGCAAAATCACTCTAATATGGTGTAAAGTGACTTGCAAGGTTGATTAGAGCCAAAATGTGGCCTAAATTTGACTCATATAAAAGTGGTACCAAGAGGTGGTAAAAGGATGTCAAATTGGATGTATACTATGTTATCGTATTAATTGTACCATTATATAGTGCAATTGACTCTTGTAGATTGAAAATTTATTCTTATATGGCTGGAAGTCACTTACATGGTTGATTAGAGCCAAAATGTGGCCCAAAATTGACTTTAATAAAAGTGGTACCAAGAGGTGGTTATAAGATCTCAAGTTAAATGTATATGATGTTAACATGTTGATTGTACGAATATATGGCAAGTAACTGTTATAGGGTGCAAAATCACTCTAGTATGTTGTAAAATGACTTAAAAGCTTGATTAGAGCCAAAATGTGGCCCAAAATTGACTCGAATCAAAGTGGTACCAAGAGGTGGTTAAAGGATGTCAAATTGTATGTATATGATGTTAATATATTAGTTGTACAATTTAATGGTGGCAAGTGACTCTTATATGGTGCAAAATCATTCTAGTATGGTGTAAAGTGACTTACAAGGTTGATTTGAGCCAAAATGTCCCCCACAACTGACTCATTTAAAAGTGGTACCAAGAGACGATAAAAGGATGTCTAATTGGATGTATATGATGTTAGTATGTCAATTGTACCAATATATGGTGGAAAGCGACTCTTAAAGGGTGCAAAGTGGCTCTAATATGGTGAAAAGTGACCTAGATGGTTGATTAGAGCCAAAATCTGGGACAAAATAGACTCGTATAAAAGTGGTATAAAGAGGTGATAAAAGGATGTTAAATTTGATGTATATGATGCTAACATATTAATTGTACCAATATATGGTGGAAATTGACTCTTACAGGGTACTAAATCACTCTAATATGTTGTAAAGTGACTTAAAAGCTTGATTAGAATCAAAATATGGCCCAAAATTGACTCGTATAAAAGTGGTACCAATATGCGGTAAAAGAATGTCGAATTGGATATATATGATGTCATCATCTTAATTATACCAATATATGATGGCAAATGACTCTTATAGGGTGCAAAATTACTCTAATATGGTGTAAAGTGACTTATAAGATTAATTAAAGCCAAAATGTGGCCCTTAATAAGCTCGTATAAAAGTGGTACCAAGAGGTGGTTAAAAGTTGTCAAATTGAATGTATATGATGTTAACATCTCAATTGTACCAATAAATGGTTGAAGGTGACTCTTATAGGGTGTAAAATCACTCTAATATGGTCTAAAGTGACTTACAAGGTAGATTAGAGCCAAAATGTGGCATAAAATTGACTAGTATAAAAGTGATACCAGGAGGTGGTAAAAGGATGTCAAATTGGATGTATATTATATTATCATGTTAATTATACCATTATATAGTGCAAGTGACTTTTATAGATTGAAAATTTATTCTTATATGGCTGGAAGTCACTTACATGGTTGATTAGAGCCAAAATGTGGCACATAATTGACTTTTATAAAAGTGGTACCAAGAGGTGGTTATAAGATGTCAAGTTGAATGTATATGATGTTAACATGTCAACTGTACCAATATATGGTGGAAAGTAACTCTTTTAGGGTGCAAAATCACTCTAATATGTTATAAAGTGACTTAAAAGCTTGATTAGAGCCAAAATGTGGCCCAAAATTGACTCGAATAAAAGTGGTACCAAGAGGTGGTTAAAGGATGTCAAATTGCATGTATATAATGTTAACATGTTAGTTGTACAATTTAATGGTGGCAAGTGACTCTTATATGGTGCAAAATCACTCTAATATGGTGTAAAGTGACTTAAAAGGTTGATTTGAGCCAAAATGTGGCCCAAAATTGACTCGTATAAAAGTGGTACCAAGAAGTGGTGAAAGGATGTCAAATTGGATGTATTTGATGTTAATTGATATGGAAGAAAATAAGGTCTGGGCATGTAATTAATGTTGCACTAATCATATCAGAAGTGGGCCAACAGTAAGGCCCATTTGAGAAGGCCCAAAACCCTGAATATTAATTAATTTTGTAATTAATTAAAAAGGGATAAGTCAGCTGTAAAGATGAGTCCTAGTGGAGAAATAAATCCTTGTAGATTGGCGTCCAAGGAACCTGATGGGATAAGGAATCAACTTCCTACTTCTTAGGACTCCAAAGTCCATTCTAATTCTGAGACTTAACCACCAAGTCTCCTAACCCAAGTCCAATTCAAGGACTCCCAACATCTATATAAAGGGACTCACCCCATCAATCAGAACTACATTTTTTTTGACTTGATCCTTGGCACGGCAAGGTACGTTGGCATCTTGTAAGGCAGATCGAGTCATGAAACACAAGAGCAGTCAAATCGAGCCTCAAAGCTCACGTTCCCTATAAATAAGCACAACAATTAATATACCTTAGTTTTTGATCCATAACATTCGGTGCCATCTATGGGAAAGCACAACAACTACCATGGCGAGAACACGGAGAACAAGCAGCGCCCTTGAAGGAGGAATACCCGCGGGGACAACCCAAATGATTCCATCAATCGTGGAAGTACCTCCACATTCAACCTATGTTGTCACCTAAGGAGGAGCTCAGGTAGGGGAAACTGAACCTCAACCTCAAGGGACGATTCCCCCGGCTCCTCAAGGTAAGAATCCCCAGCTTCAACAACTATATACACCTGTGAATTCTCAACCCATTGGGTATGAGTATTGAACTGTTGTGACCACTAACCCCCTTATGGAATGCCCCTTTACCCCGAGGTTGGAGAAAGTGGACATGCTGGACGGAGTGAAGCACGGGGGCAAACACCCCCTACATACAAGGTTTGGCTCTTATCCCGGTGGATCAGGTATTTTCTGGTCCTTATACTGAGAGAGACTCCAAATCTTCAGATGATAAAGTGGCCCAAGAAGGAGACATACTGGCAAAGATCCGATGGCTGATGGTAACCAACGTCCTAGGAGCACCCGAGGGGTGAATCCCTAAGAAGTGCAGGAAAGAATCAAGGCCCATGAGGCTGAGATTCAAAGGCTGAAGTGCGACTTGGAGGCGCACCAGGTTCCCAGGCCCTCGTTACCACCTAGGGGGAGAAATCCTCCTCCAATCATATACCTGGATGGTCCTTCACAAAGAAGGGTTGTAGTCCCAAGAGCTGATCCAAGCAATCTTCTTCCCCTTGGAGATCCTGATGATCCTACTCCACCATTCACTGAAGATATAATGCATGCCCATATCTCAAGGAAGTTCAAGATGCCCACTATCAAAGCTTATGATGGCACTGGAGATCCCGCTAATCATGTCAGGACATTCTCCAATGAACTGTTGTTGCAACCCGTGAATGACG
Organism: Apium graveolens; assembly: GCF_009905375.1. Lineage (NCBI taxonomy): Eukaryota > Viridiplantae > Streptophyta > Magnoliopsida > Apiales > Apiaceae > Apium > Apium graveolens. The sequence continues at coordinate 234,105,842 of NC_133652.1, forward strand.
CTATTAAGTGTCGGGCCTTTCCTCAAACCCTGTCGGGTATGGCTCAAAGATGGTATAGTCGTTTGCCGCCGAACTCTATTAGGTCCTTTAGAGAATTAAGTCAGGCTTTTATTAAGCAGTTCATCAGCGGGAGAGTGCATGAGAAAAGTTCAGCATCCCTCATGAGCATTGTGCAGGGAGCAAAGGAATCCTTGAGAGACTACCTGAATCGTTTCACGAAGGAAGCTTTAAAAGTCCCAGACCTTGATGACATGGTAGGCATGATATCACTGCAATAGGGAACTAGGGATGAGTTCTTGAAGATGTCCTTGGCCAAGCGCCCCGCTAAAAACATGTTACAGCTCCAAAATAGGGCCGGAAAGTACATCAAGGTGGAAGAGAGCATGGGGAAGACCGTAGTGAGCAACGAGCCCGCTAGAGGCAAGAAGCGGAAAACTGATCTGGAGTATATCGCTAAGGACAAGTATCCTAGAACTGAGCAAAACCCTAATTCAACCACTAAGTAAGGAAGACATGGGCAAAAGTTCGCTGAATACGCTAAGCTAAATGCTCCTAGAAGTTAGATCTTGATGGAAATCAGGAAAGACCAAGATATTCGTTGGCCTAAACCCTTGAAGGTAGATCCTGCCAAGCTAGACAAGAGCAAATATTGTAGATTTCACAAAGATGTTGGTCATGACACCGATGAGTGTAGGCAATTTAAAGATGAAATAGAGTTCCTCAATCGGAAAGGAAGATTGAAAAATACGCTGGGGAAGGAAGAGATAGGAATAACAATAGGAGAAAGAACTTTGAAGATCGTAGGAGGGACCAAGACGATCAGGGGCGGAATCCCCAGCATAGGGGACCAATCATAAGTGCAATCTTTGGAGGACCACGTGTAACGCCCTCCAAACTCGGGTCAGAAGTTTGGGATTTACAACACACAAATATAATATATAAACCTTTATATAAAATATTATATGCATTGACCCTTCTTTACACAACCACAGAACGCAACAGGTTATAGTATAAAAACCAGCCACAACATTAACTTTTATTACATCGTACCAAATCCCAACTAGTTCAACTTACAATTGAATATAATATCGCTCTTACAATCTTGCATAACCCATCTACAATATAAAGTTCCTTCTAGCTCGATCCAACTTAACCTGGAATCCTAGCTTGCACACTGGACTGGGAATCCTCATTACCAACAATTTCATTTTCAACTGTTAAAAACATAAAAACATTTGCAAGAGTGAGCTAACTAGCTCAGCAAGTCATAATAGCAATAACAGAGGTTAAACAATAACCAATTGAAATGATTCAGAATAATCCAGTTTCTGAATAAGCAATGATTAGAAATGGATATTCACTTTTTTTTATTTTAAAAACCAGGGTTAGGCTGGTGATCAGTCACGCACTAACCCCGAGCAAGGCTCCCAGCTTTGCTATATATACTGGATCCAAGGCACGCATTGGCCTATTATGACCACGAATCTGGTCCGACCACAAATCTGGTCCATATTTATAAAACCATCCAATTCTAAAACAATTCAATATGATAACCAATATAATTCGATAAGCTGAATCATAAACAACATTTATCTTGAAGCATAGGGTGATTCACAATACCATGAAGGTATAATAAGGAATTCAAGAAGATTGGCTTTCGATCAAAGAAAGAATTAGAAAGTAAAAGACCAAGGGTTCCAAGGATTGGTCTTCTGCTAAACAAGGAATAAGGGTTGGTATGTCAAGCAATTCAGTATCAGAAATCAGTACGTGGTAGATATGTATTTGTGGAGTAGTATTGTGTATGTCTGGCTCATATCTGCGAATTCAACAATCAATGGTTTATGAAGACTAAAGCTTATGGCTGAAGATCAATAAGAATCAGGCTTCAAGGTTGAATATTTTAGAGCGCTTGCAATATAAAACATTATTTATTTTGAATACTAGCAACATGTTATGAGAAAGTTCAGAAAATATTTGCAATATATCTCGAAGAAAGGTTCAGAAGTACTTGCCTTGTCACAGATGATTTCCAACTTTACTTGTACTCATCTAACAGTTTTATTCATCAATCACTTGCCTTCTCTTTCTACGATTCAGTTCTATTTACGGATCACTGACTTTCTTTTTTTATGACTCGCTTACTCGGCTAGGAATCACAAGTACCTATCAATACTCAATCTCATATCATTTTAATCGACACATAGATGTCATAAGCTTTTATCTACCCTTCGTTTCACCCAATTCCGATTTACGGATTGAAAGTTATGATTAAAACAGTCAAACAATAACCACACAGGCATATAACACATCAATCAGATAGCACGTAGCACATGGCACGTAAGACATTCAATCAAAATAATTTTTCAAAGAAGATTCGGAGTCAAAATGTTTTTCCAAGTATTTAATACGAATTTTTGGACATTTTTCGGAATTAAAATGAGACTCTGAATCATTTTATAATCAAATAATAGGGTTCGAACACCCGAATCTGACTTTAAAATAATTTTATAATAATTATCGAGCCTTGAAAATAATTTAAAATAATATTTTAAAGCTCGAAACTATTTTTCGGAATTTTTAAATGCAAAGAAATAATTAAATTTAATTAAATAATCAATTAAAATTAATTAATAAATAATTAAATCAATTAATCAATTAATATTTGAATTAATTGATTAATTAAATAATTAATTATTAACTAAAATTAATTAATTAAGTAATTCAAATTTATTTATTTATTTATTTATAAATAAATAAAAAGTGTTTTTGGAACTAAAATAATAAATAAAAACAATTCTTAAAAAAATAATAATTTCAGGGGGTAAAGTGCAAGTTTCTAAAACTTTTAGTCGCAAGGCTAAAACTGTTCAATTTGTAAAGTTGGGGAAGAAAATTGAAAGTTGGGAAAATAGTAGGGTTGAAACTGTAATTTCTACCCTCCGCCGTCTTCCTCGGCCACGTCGCCGGCGGCGACTTGGCCGACCGATGTTATCCTGCCCAGAAACGCACCGGAAGGTGCAAATTACTTCTACAGACTACCAGGAGTTGATCTATGTGCTCAGTTCAAGCAACAGCGGTGCAGATTACTTCTACAGACTACCAGGAGTTGATCTATGTGCTCAGTTCAAGCAACAAATCGATCATTTGGCTGGAAAACTCGATCGAACCTCGCCGCCGCCGTCGAGTTCTTCAACTCCGGAGAGGCTCCATCTCGATTCCAGTAATCAATTAAACCACATATTTCGAATCCTCATAACGAAACAAACAAGATGGCAGCATCAGTTTTTACCAAGATGTAGCCAAATGAAAATGCCCAAAAGTTGATCAAGAACATTCAAAGGTTTAAAACCCTAATTCTGAAATTCAAGAATCAAATACATATTTGAGCATGTTATTGAACTCCAAATTAGTCATATGATATACCAAAATGACCAGGAAGTAAAGATCTACATGATTATGCCATCAAATCACATTAAAAACATCAAGAATAAAAATTCCTAATTTAATCCATAAATAATTCAAATTAAATTAATTAAATGAGAAAATCACCTTGATTTCTGCACTAAAATGGATGATTGATTATGAAAGAACTTTTCGAGAGCTTCGTTTTATGTATTACACGCCCGAATCGGAGTTCGATAACGCCTTCGTTCGTGCGTTTGATTTTCAAGAACGCGGTTTTAATTCGATGTTTTCTCTGTATTTTACGAGATTTTGCTGACTAATTATGATTATACGAATAAAATGAAATAATAAAAGGGCTATATATATATATTTATGGAATATTGGTTCATGTTGGATTGTTTTGGATCGATAAATTAGTTACTTAGCCGCTAAGTAACTGCAAAAACAATCCGATTTGATACCCGTATTGGATAATTATCCAAACTGGGCTTCCTATAAAACAATTTATATGAAAATAACGTATTAATACCCCGTCTTTCGAGAATGCGGGTTTTGTTGATTCACCGAAATGATTATCGTATCGAAAATTCGGCGCCGGGCCGCGCACGGGTCAAACCGTAATTCGGATTGAAAAAGTCAAAACACGGAAAATGCCCTGAATTACCCGATTAGGTTAGGCTAGAGTTTTCGGAAGAGTTTCGGGTTGTAAAAACGTAAAAACGGGTGAGGTTGGACGATTCCCGGCTTTATAAAATAATTTTGTAATTATTCAGAAAATAATTAATAAATTCATAAATCAATATAAAATCATATAACAGTCCAAAAATTACCAGAAAATTACCGTAATTATCTAATTTTATTCTGGTCATAATAAAATTAACATACTTATTTTACCATATATCAACATCCATATAACAACACCAATCGTGAAATAATTCACCCAAAATCACATAATAATCACATATTAATCATTTATCGATAAAATAATTACACACAATATCCCGGATATTACACCACGACCCCGAGGACCTGTGATAAACACGATTTTTGGAGGACCAACTGCTGATGGATTATCCAAGAACTCCAGGAAAGCATATGACAGGGAGGTTATGCATATTGTTGGAGAAGCCCCGAAGAGGGGCAGGACAAGAGTAACAATGGCTCTTGATGATTCTGATCTAGAGGGTGTGAAATTTCCTCATGACGACCCGCTGGTCACAACACCTATAATAGGAAAGAGCCCGGTTAAGAGGGTCCTTGTGGATAATGGTGCTTCAGTGGATATCTTGCTCTATGACACCTTTTTAAGGATGGGTTATAATGACTCCCAATTGACCCCAACCGACATGCCAATATATGGATTTGCGGGAGTGGAGTGCCCTGTGGAAGGGATAATCAGGTTGCCAACAACCATAGGACAGGAACCACGGCAAGCAACACAAATGTCGGACTTTGTGGTGGTGAAGGCTAGTTCAACTTACAATGCTATCATGGGGAGAACAGGGATACATGCCTTCAAGGCAGTCTCTTCTTCCTACCATTCAGTTATGAAGTTTCCCACCCGGAATGTGATTGGAGAAGAGAGAGGAGATCAAAAAATGGCTAGAAGTTGTTATGTAGCCTCTTTGAGGGCAGATGGAGTCGGGGGGCAGGTTATGCCTATTGAAGATTTGGATATTCGAGAGAATGATGAGAAAAGAGGGAAGCCAGCAGAAGACTTGGTTTCGATTCCTTTAGCTACCGAGGATCCTCAGAAGGCGACATCCGTTGGAGCCACACTAGAGGATCCCCTTAAAGGAAAGTTTGTGAAATTTTTACAAGAAAATAGTGATGTGTTTGCATGGTCAGCAGATAATATGCCAGGCATAGACCCGGAACTGATTACTCACAAGCTGAATGTGGATCCAAATCGGAAGACAGTGAAGCAAAAGAAAAGAAGTTTTGCTCCGGAGAGGCAAGAAGCTAAAAAACAGGAAGTAGAGAAGTTCTTAGAGGCTGGTTTCATCGAGGAGATACAATTTTCAGAATGGTTAGCAAACCCTGTAATGGTGAAGAAGCCCAATGGAAAATGGAGGATGTGTGTGGACTTCACTGATCTGAATGACGCATGCCCTAAGGATTGTTTCCCGTTGCCAAGGATAGATACTTTGATAGATGCCACTGCAGGACATGAGATGCTGAGCTTCATGGATGGATTTAGTGGATACAATCAGATCAAGATGCATAAGGACGACATCCCAAAGGTATCATTCATCACTGACTTTGGTGTTTATTGTTATCTTCTTATGGCATTTGGTCTCAAGAATGCAGGAGCCACCTATCAAAGGTTGGTAAATAAAAATTTTATGGATCTTATCGGCAAGACCATGGAAGTTTATGTTGATGCCATGTTAGTCAAGAGTCTAGTGAAGACTGATCATATAACCCATTTGAGGGAATCTTTCGAGGTCCTGAGGTACTACAAGATGATGTTAAATCCTACAAAGTGTGCTTTCGAAGTAGGATCTGGAAAGTTTTTGGGATTGATGGTCTCTAAGAGAGGAATTGAGGCCAATCCCGATAAAATAAAGGCAATCATGGACATGGAACCACCAAAAACTATCAAAGAGGTTCAAAAGCTCACTGGAAGGGTTGCTGTGTTAGGACGATTCATCTCCAAGTCTGGGGACAAGTGTTTGTCGTTCTTCAAGTCCTTAAAAAAGGTTAAGGATTTTGTATGGAGTGAAGAAATCCTGAAGGCATTCGAGGAATTAAAGAAATATATGGCTTAGGCCCCGTTGTTGGCCAAGCCAGCTTTGAATGAAGTTTTATACTTGTACTTGGCCGTTTCAGAGAGTGCCTTAAAACTGTATTGGTTAAGAAGGAACTGAAAATCCAGAAACCTGTATACTATGTCAGCAAAATTCTGCATAGAGCTGAGTTGAATTATTCAACTATTGAGAAGTTTTCTTTAGCCTTGATAATGATTTCCAGAAAGTTGCGTCCTTACTTCCAGGATCATAAGATTGAGGTGCTAACAAATCAACCCCTGAGAAATATCATTCATAGTCCCAAGGCTAGTGGGAGGTTGATCAAGTGGGCAATAGAGCTGGGAGAATTTGACATTAAGTATAAGCCACGAACGGCAATAAAAACCCAGGCATTGGCTGACTTCGTGGTGGAATATACCCTACCCAACCAAGAAGTCGGGGGGCAGGAAGATGCCACAGCTCTGGACAAGGAAGTTGATAAGGGGAAAAAGAAAAGGATGATAAGGAGAAGTAATATTGGGTTCTCTATTTTAATGGGGCATCAAAAACAAATTCAAGTGGAGCAGGGTTAGTTTTACAAAGCCCTGATGGGTTCTTGATTGAATATGCTATGAAGTTAGACTTCCCGACCACAAACAATGAGGCAGAATATGAAGCTCTGATAGCTGATCATGTCTTAGAAGAGACACTTAGAGTCAAGAACTTAAAAGTTTGTGGAGACTCGAAGCTATTAATATCCCAGGTAAAGGGAGAGTTTGAGGCAAGGGATGATACGATGGCTAAGTATGTCCGCCTAGTAAGGGCTGTGATGACCCAATTCGATGAATGCCATGTTGAGCACATTCCAAGGGAGGAAAATGCTAAGGCAGATGCCTTATCAAAGTTTGCTTTATCTGAGATAGAGGAAAGTTCAGGAAGTGTATACTTCCGCATTTTTGAAGACACGAAGCATTGATGTTAAGCTTGTAGCTCCTATAGGTCTGGGGATGTCATGGATAGATCCCATTAAGGCTCATATTCAAACCGGTTGGTTGCCTAATGATGCTACTAAAGCACGGAAGTTGGATGTTTGAGCATTAAGATACTCCTTGATAAATGGGATTTTGTATAAAAGATCTTATGTAGTTCCTTACCTAAGATGTCTCAAGCCCGATGAGGCACGCTTGGCTCTTGAAGAAGTGCATGAAGGTATCTGTGGGCAACACTTGGGGGCCAGAGCTCTAGCTCATAAGAGAACCCGTTTGGGCTTCTATTGGCCAGAAATGCTGGCTGATGCCAAAGAGTATGTGAAGAAGTATGCCCGCTGTTAGAAGCATGCACCTGTCATTAGACAACCCCCCGAGATGCTGACCTCCATCAACTCACCTATCCCCTTTGCCATATGGGGAATGGATATACTTGGGCCTTTCCCCATGGTCACGGCATAAAGGAAGTTCCTGATTGTAGCCATTGATTATTTTACTAAGTGGATTGAAGCCAAGCCTTTGTCCAAAATCATAACTAAGCAGGTTGCACAATTCCTGGGGGAAAATATCATGTGCCGATATGGAATTCCCCGCATCCTAGTCACTGACAATGGAACACAGTTCAAGAATGAGGAATTCAAGAAGTATTGTGAGGAGAATGAAATTGAATTACGATTCACCTCTGTGGCTCACCCACAAGCCAATGGGAAAGCGGAAGTGGCAAATCGAATAATCCTGGATGGATTAAAGAAAAGGATCGAGAAGTCAAGGAATAACTGGGTGGATGAAATACTCCCAATACTATGGGCCTATAGGAATACCTGTAGAGTCACGACAAGAGCAACTCCCTTCATGTTAGCATATGGGGAAGAAACGGTTGTTCCTGTAGAAATATCACACTTCTCTCCCAAGATTCAAGCTTTTAATGTTGAGGAAAATGAGAAAGGGCAAAGGTTAGCCCTGGATCTAATTGATGAAGTACGAGACGAGGCACATGCAAAGATAGTGGAATATCAGAAAAAGGCTTCACTCTACTACAACCTAAGGGTTAAGGAAAGGTTTTTTAAGCTAAGTGACTTAGTCCTGAGGAAGGTGGAAGCTTCTGGTGTAGGGCAGAAAGGGAAACTTGCCCCGAATTGGGAAGGGCCATACAAGGTCAAAAGTGTTCAGGGTAGAGGAACCTACAAGCTTGAAACTATGGATGGTTTTGAAGTCCCGAGAACTTGGCATGCACAAAACCTGAAGATTTATTATGTGTAAAGTGGTTGAGCACGATTCTCACTTATCAAGAAGACAAGCAGGTTAAAAAGCACCTTGAAGCTTTGCTTGCTTAGGATTTATATGTTTTAGTTTTATTTTGAGGATTATTAAGACTTATGTAAGGGATGAATCCCCACAATTTGTGAATTTAGAAGGTTTTCCAAATATGTTTAAATCTCTGTGGCATGGCAAGTAAACTAAGTGCATGATATGCAAGCATAAAGTTCGATAAATAGAAATGGTTCAAGTAAATAATACAAAGTCTGATAAATTAAATCTCAAAGACAAGATAAAATAAATAAGCCACACAGGGCTAGAAAAGCTCTAAGGAGCTGAGGTGCCCTCAGCATCCATATCATCATCTCTTCCGCTCTCACTGGAAGTCTCAGTCGTCTCGGAGGAGGAAGAGCTATCATCCGCAGCAGGCCTCGAAGACGACTCAGGAGGAGGAAGAAGCGGGTCCTGAGGGACACGATACGAGGTACAAAACCTCTGCAACAAAGCCTCATTATCAGGGCAGACATAGTCCGTCGGGTTAATATCAGGACAGGCCTCGTTCACGGTCCCAAGGGTCGTGTCCCAGCCAGTCCTAAAAAACCCAGGGAAGACTGAGTGGTCCCTCACCCTCATGGACTGGGTAAACTCATCTGAGTCCAAGTAGTTGTCAATCGCCTTATCTTTCTTGGCCCGTAGCACCACCAGTTCAACGTTGGACTCTCCGAGCTCCTCCTCCTTACGCTTCAGTTTCCGCTCCAAAGCGGCGTACTTCTTCTGCTGCTTCCTGAGGGCATTATCAACTTTGTCAGAAGCCCTCTTCCATGATTCAGCTTGTCTCACAGCGCCTTGAAAGTAGGCGTTAGACTGAAATGAAACAATAAACGAGGATATAATAAGGTAAGAAAATGCTACAAGTAAAAAGAAAAAAAAATTCAAGGAAGAGTCATATCGAGGCCAGGGACTGAGCTCCCATGAGCTTTATCCTCTCCAGGTCAGGGGTAGCAACCACGTCAGTAAAGTCCTTGGGGGTTATGCCATGGTAGGACCAATCCCAGGCATGCTTCGTGGATCCAACCACGGTATCCACTCAGCAGAATCCCCAAAGAGGCTGAAAGGCGCCCGTAGCAACAGAGGCAGGAGCAGCAGCAGTAATAGGGGCACTGTGGGCTTCAGCTCCCTCAGCTGGAACCTCCACCATGGGCTCCTTGTGCTTCCGTAAGAAGCTAGGCTCCGTAGCCTTTCCTCGAGTATCCAAGCCCGCAAGGCGAGCCTTCTTCATCCTGGTAGTCTCCTCAACGAGAGGCACATTATTCTCGTTGATTTCCTTAGCAGCTGCAAAATAAGAGAAAAAACAAAATGAGTGGTGTCAGTTATGCATGAAAGAAAGTAAAAACAAGAAGGGAAGAAAAATACCCTGTTGAAAAACAGAGGATAGCACCACGTGGATGAGGGAGAACTCCTCTAAAAGAGTCCAGCTGATAGTGGCACCATCATCCCGAGTAAGCTCATAATAAATGATAATTTCCTCGGGGGTTAGGTGAATGGATTTGAGGCTACCATCACTAACCTTCCCGAAGGAAGATCTGAAAAGGGTGCCCAAGTCACCATTCTCCCACCTTAACCCGACAAAACTATTCCTCCAATTTTTGTTATTATCGGGAATGGAGGCGCTCTTAAAAATGTGCTTACACTTGGGCCTTTGTTTAACGTAAACCCAACCACAATTACCCGAAGAACTGTTGTAACATTGGAAAACCTTCCTAAAAACAGCTACAGATAAGGGAAAACCTCCCCTAAGACAACAAACCATGAAACATAAAATGTTCCTCCAGGAGTTTGGAGGAAGTTGACAGGGGTTAATTTGCAAATCAGCTAGGAGGTGAGGAATGAAGGAATGAAAAGTAAACCTAAGCCCAGCATCAAGGGCATCTGTGTAAACAAAAAGAGTGTAACACCCCCAGATCCGGGGTCGGGGATCCGGGTCATCACGGTCTTTCTTTCCACAATATCACTTCACTTAATTAATAATAAATAACCTTATGTTGTGACCCCACACTAACACACACCACAACCCGTTATAGTCTCAGAGATGAAATTTAAATAAGTACAAGTCTTTGAATCCACAATTTAAAAGTTATTACAACCCAAAATGATTACTTGATAAATTTACAGTTAATTGCCATTATCTGCCACAAGTTATAATTATACATAATTGATTCTCAAAAGTAGATGGTCTGATCTACAATAGATCTACCTCTGCAGCTATAGCAGCTACAACATCAACGGGAAGACGCGGGATGCTTCCCACGCGCTTGCGCTGGGTCTGCTGGAGTCTGGCCATCTTTCCTAACTGTTGTTGTGTGATGAAGAAATAAAGCAAGGGTGAGCAGCAAGCCCACCAAAATAATATGTATAATGATTTACAATATATGAGCCTACTCATAATACTCATGAAAGTCTTGGTCAAAAGAAATGAACCAAGTTTGATATCTTAATGCGATGAAGTCGCAAAATATTCAGTATATATACATATATACTTTTCAAAATATTGGAAGTCCTCTTCCATGCATAATATACACAAAATCCCAGTGTATAACTGTATATATAAAAAAAATATCGTTGCAAGGTGATCTCATACATCTAACCTTGTCTCAACGTTTTTCTGAAAATCTTTGTCATTCATAAGACAATTATTAACTAGATATAAGTTTAAAAGATGAGGTTACCAAATACCCCAATATACTTATATCTTTCCCAATACTACTTGAACTACCACCGTTCAAGTTATAATCAGTTTCAAAAGTTCATCACATAGATGAGACTACAAGACAAGATTTGAATAGATTCAATCTTTGAAATATTATTGAATGAAAAAGTTATGAGATACTTTATTTAGTCCCGATATATATATATATCCACATATATATATCTCTAAAACATTTCCTGGAACCTCTGTTATGTAAAGTATGAACAGAGTTGCAATATCCAATGAATTTGGAAGGAAAAGAAAACCTTTGGCATAAACCAGATATCTTGCTGATCAGGCAAAGATACCCATAAGTAACCTTTTCTACTAGTAGATGGACGAATTCCCCACTGGTCATCACCCTGGTCATAATTAGGACCTTATGCTGGACTGCCACTCAGCCACTTATGCATTTGATGGACTCCCACTGAGCCACTTACACTATCATGGACGCCCACTGAGCCCATGTTGCTTATGCCGACTCAATAGATGGACTTACTTCCCGAACGTTGGGTAAGTAATCAATTCATTTACCAAAACTGCAACCTTGTTGCGAATATAAAATACACCACAGAGCCGGATCCCTCAGGTTTTAAGCGAGTATTTAAATCCCCTTAAAAAGGAATATCTTAAATATAAAATTTAGTTTTGGGATCCGCTCTAACTTTTAAAAATCATTTTGAAGACTCGAAAACACTTTATAGAGTGTTTGGAGTAAAGCTGATTTAATGAAGTAAATCAGTCCCCAGAATATTTAGAAAATGACTGAATATTATTATTTAAATAATATTCCCATAACAATAATCTTTATAAAAATAATTGAAGTAGAAGTTTTAAAACTTATACTTGAAACGAGTATTAAATAACCAAAGATATACTTATATGAAAGTATTATCTTTATTTGAATAATCGAAAATAAGTTTGATTATTAACACCTTATTCTTTAATAAAATAAAGAATATATTTCAGCAAATAATCGGAGTCATAGATCCTCAAATGAATATTCAAATAATATTCATTAAATAGTATAAACTGAGTCATAAGCCTTCGAATGAATATTCAAATAATATTCAATAAATAATATAAAAGAGTCATAAGCCCTCGAATGAATATTCAAATAATATTCAGATAAATAAATAAAAGGAGTCATACGCCTTCGAATAATATTCAAAATAATATTCAGATAAATAAATAAAAGGAGTCATAAGTCCTCGAATGAATATTCAAAATAATATTCAATAATAAAATAAAGTTAAAGTTATCGAATAAAACTTATTCGATTAATAGTTTTAAAAACTATATCCATATATATATATATAAATATATATATATATATAATATACTCGGGAACATCGACTCCCGGTTTAGAAATATGTTCACCCTTTATCCCCTATACTAAGGGTATACGCAACTACTTGCTTATTTCTAGCATAGGTATTATGCAACTATAAGCATTGAAATCAACAGATAGATAACCAGATTACGAAACAGACATGCATATATACCATATTAGCATGCTCCAATATATCGCAAAATTTGCTAATAACAATCATGCAATATCACAAGATAATGCATATACATATATTTACATCACAGCAACATTATAACGGGTAGAAAACTTGCCTGAGCGACTGGGGTTACGAATGGCTCGGGACGAGTTTGGTAACCTATAAACAACAAGTAAGTTGGAATTAAACCAAAGTCACTTGTAAATCTATACTTTAACTAACTTAGACTCTAACGCTTGTTTTGCGCTCACTGATTCGCTTAAGTCACTCGGGTACCCTCGGCTCCACCATTTTTAATAATTTAACCTTTACGAGTTTTAAAGCGATTCCTTCGCGAGTGTCTTACCAACTACCTAACACACTTACCATAAATGTTTCATACATTAATTAACCCTTTTTGGTCTTTAACCTATGTTTCAAAGTAAGGCGAGGGAAAAAGTTTCGTTCGCGAAACGCCGTTACTTGAAACGGTCGTTTCTCCTAAACCGTGCATCGGAATCGAACGTACTACATATCAAAACGAAGCTCGTAACATGAGCTATCTAAACATGGCAGTGGTCATAATCTAACAGGGGGTTCTCGGGTCCTAATGCTATGCACAAAAACAGTCCAAAGAAAATCGGACGTTACGACGGCTATGTTTACGCGATTACCAATATTTATACCACTCCAATTCTTTACCAATTCACTACAAACCACCCAACCATCATCAATACATCAAACACAACTTATATCAAGGCAAAGTCAGTCCATAATCTCAAGGTTTTCCAACTTATTCAACCACAAACATGATCTACTAACCATAACTTAAGATTCATTAACCATTAACCAAGATTCATATCCAAAATCACCACAAATCCAACCAAACTATCTAACATACATGGATCTTGCTATACATACATGGATATTTCTATATATACATTAATCCATCCATAAACTCATCAAAACTCAAAGTTCAAACTATAAGTTAAAGGTGAGAGTTGTTTATACCTCCTTGAAGCTTCCTAACACAACCCAAGAGCTTTGAATGCCTAAAAGAACCTTGATCCTTGCTTGTATAACCTTAATCTTTCATAAAATTTCAAGAAAACTAAAGTTATTTCTTGAAGGTTACTATTCACCATCTTCTTCCTTGATTTATTGGAAGAGATTGTGAAGGAATTAGGAGCTTAAACTTATAGCATATCCATATCTATGTACAAGGAAGCTTAGATAATTACCTTGTGATTTAACAATGCTTGGAACTTGATTTTTGAAATTCTTGCCCTTGAAAAAGATGAAAAGCCTAGAGCAAGATGATGAGAATGAAATGATTTTGTGTTTTTTGATTTGTTTGGCTTAGCTTGGTTGTTTTTTTGTTTTGTTTTTGGTTAATTACCTTAATAACCTTATATTTGTGTGGTTATAAACCAACCACACCTCCTCCTTCCCTATGTCATGCTTACATCACATTGCTATGTCATCATCCCTTCCTTGTCCTCTTCTCATTGGTTGGGTGACATCACTTCCTCTAATCCCTTTGCTTAACTTCCTAATTGTTTGCCTAATGACCGCTGATCTGTTATACGGTTCGCTTAACTTTCGTTTTCGTTTATCGTTTGAGGGATCATACCCGGGATCTTATTACTTAGGTTCCCTTAACCTTTCTCAATATATTATATTCCTTTTATGATCCTCTCCTATAATCCTTTAATTTAAATCCTTTTTATCCTGTTACCTTATACTCAATTCTCTCCGTATCTAGTGGATTTCCGGGAAAAATCAAAGTGTTCGGATTTGGATTCTGACGATCTTTACATACACTTATATCCCATATAAAGTACTGATAAAATCTCAGAATATCCATATCAGAACCCCTACATAGTGTGGCATGAAAGTTTTCTCATTCAGCAAAAACACTATTCATAAGGGTTTCAAAAATTTTCCAAAAATTGGGGTTATTACAGTCTCCCCTTCTCAAAAGGATTCCGTCCCGGAATCAGATAGAAATGAATAGGGATACTTTCTTAGTATTGCACTTTCTAACTCTCAAGTCAATTTTCCCACATTGTGGTTCTACCATCAAACTCTGACTAGTTTGATAACCCTTCTCCTAAGCACTTGTTCCTTTTCACTCTATAACCCTTCCTGGTTGCTCCATATAGGTTACGTCGGGTTGCATATCTATGCGCTCATATGCCTCTATTTATCTGGCATCTGAATTACGCTTCCTTAACATTGATACGTGAAACACGTTACGACCTGCTACATGTTCGGGGTTAGGGCTAGCTCATATGCTAACTTCCCAAACGTCTTAATATATCCAAGGGTCCAACAAATTGTAGACTTAGCTTTCCTTTCTTTCCAAACCTCATCAATCCTTTTTCAAGGGTTTCCAAGGGGATACCTATAACATTACTAGGCCCCCTATTTCATACTCTTTATCCTTTCGTGTCAAATCAACATACTTATCATGTCCATCTTGGGCTACTACCAGCCGTCCTCTGATTAGATCTATCATATCCTTGGTCCTTTGGACTACTGCGGGTCCGAGCATCTTACGCTCTACAACTTCATCCTAACATAAGGGAGATCGACATTATCTTCCCTCAAGAATCTCATAAGGCGACATCTCGATAATGACATATGATCTATTGTCGTAAGATAACTCAATCCGAATTAAGTGATCATTCCAAATTCTTTCAAGTCTATTGCACAGACTCTCATTATAGCTTTTATCATTAGAACTTTTGCTTCTCAATACCCATTCTTTTCCAGTTCGTAATCGCTACTACCTTCCGTTCCTAATATTATACTGGTTATACTTTTGCTCGTTAGCGTTCTATAACCTTTTAATAACCACGTCAACCTTAGTATCACGAATGTGTTCCCATTCCGCATACTACCACCACTTTATTACTCCTTTTTCAGTTGTTTCTATTTTCCAAAATTTGATCAATCAAATAGAAGTAAAGGAATTTGTTGAGAGATCACTATGATCATGAACACTTGTTATATCGCATAGTTAGTACAGAAGGTGGCCAGCCTTTAGTACTTGACAAGCAATTAAACAATAGCTGGTATCCTACTCGGCTTCTATCACACAGATAGATAGTCATTCGGCAATACCTCCCCTTCTGGAAGGGTTGTTCTTCTCAGCTTACACGAAATGAAAAGAAGAGAAAAGAACGAACTGAAGAGAATTGTATATATGAAAAAAAATATATATACTGCCACAAAATATCTGGCTTGGAATCTACCTCTGAACTATAGAGGTTTGTCATAGAAGAACAAAACATATATGTATTTATATCAACATCAAGTATTATAGCATCGCATTTCACGTGCCTAAATATTTTCGCTATCCCGTCCATCATTCTATGGACCCACACTCTTCCTCGAGCTTATACATAATCACCTTTGAAACTCCCTCGACATCGAAAATCGAATCTGGGATCTCATTCTATACATCATCGTTACTAGAATTCTATGCTTGCACCGCAACCTTCCTCGTATAATAATACGACTCTCTATTGATAAGAAAGAATAATTATTCACTAGGTAGATACTCTACTTAATTAGTCTATCAATGATAACTTATACACTACCACGACCCGATTAGTGGTACTCAATCTCAACACCCATTCCAATACAACTCTTACGGTTGTAATCAGCTCATTACTAACAGAATCATTGCTGCCTTACTATGGTCCACCACTGACCTACTGTAGTCATTCATTTTCCATGAAGTCTTAATAACTAACCATACGGAGTCCATACATCTCGTATCTAATTCTTCTAAGGAGGTAACATAATCACCATTCATGATTCATGAAGAACACTCCTGATCCTGACATACATACATGACATGAAGTAGATAAAATTACAGAAGAGTTTCGCTCAAAGCAACGATAGCAGGTTAATACCATTCTTAATCATATACCTTCAATAGAAGCCTTAACTCAAAGGTTTGTTTAGTCCTTTTTGAACTATGGTCCTGGCTTATCTCAAGATAGTATCTTCTGAGATAGATGGCCCGCTCATGGCGATTACACGAATTAAACCTTTACTAACTACTATTACGGTTGGGTATTGCACAGTCATCAGAAGGAATGTCAATCTTCCAAACCATAATACAACCTTCACAGTTTTAACCATCATCACTGTATTCCTTTGGCACAAGTGCCTATAATTATCCTCTTACCTTTAAAGTGTCGGCTACCTCTTTGGCCTTTCCTGATAGTACAATTTCCTTACAGTCAATGTCATTTTAACCACCTCCAAATAAATTTTCTACCTTATTTCAATCACTGCTTATGTGAAGATGTTTTCCTTAAAATCTGATGAGTAAAAAAAAAATATCACCATTTTTCCATAAGTTATTGCCTCAGTCTTTAGAGGTTAATCACTGTCATGACTGACTCTCAATCATACTTAGAACATCTTCTATCTTAAGTCCTAATTGCCCTGAACAATTTAGACCATTACTGGTTCGATCCATACCTTCTCGTGGTTTAACACGTGCCTCACTTGGCATCAATATAATTACGTCATATTTCCTTTATCAACATTTTTATTCTTGAGAATTTCGAATATTACCTTTTTCCTTATAAAACCTCTAAGGTTATCCTTCAATCGTTCCTCCTGTATTCCCTATATACAGTGCATATCAAAATACCATTTACTAATACTAGAACCATTGTCTATTTACTTCTGAAAAATTTCTCCACTGATCCTTAAAGGTTATTATTACCTTAATCCTTTCCAATTCATACTGTCAAAACTCATACTATCCCTATTAAGGGTGAAATGCCAATCTTTATGCAGTTCCCTAGGATTCATTTTAAGTTACCAATGTTCTATCCTTAATTCCACCTTTAAAAGGTACCTGCATCCTTCCACGAATAAATCAAGTCATATTTCCTTGATAGATTATCATATTCATCATTCCCACCTCGATAGTCTATACCTAACTTCATAATAGCATCCTTATTCAAATTGAGGTCAATTCATATGGCTTCCAAAAGATAACAACGGTTATACGCTTGTCTTGCCTAATTTGGTAACGATAACAAAGATGTTCTGGAAGATATTGGTCGTGTTCAACGTGAACTTCTTCTTAATAAATCCTTATTTACTTTTGTTGTTTATCTCAACAGTCATCTCAATGTTGGGATATCTTTCATACATGGCGTCCCCCTTCCTGGGTATCAAGCCACCGGTCTTACACTTCACATTCTTGAAGGTCACTTCCTTCATCCAATTTTCTTAATTTCTTACTTTCTTGTCTCCTCAGTCTATCCGCGTCTCATTATTTATCCTTCGAACTATCTCAAGGTTTCTTCGAATCCTCCCAACTTACAGGGGATAATATATATGTATCTCTTATGCCCTCAACCATCAATTTTAACTCATAGTGGATCATCATCATCTTGACGATTACATACTTTCCTATTTCTATTGCTACGAGTCGTTAGGGTTTCCTCATACCCAACTCCCTTATCATACCTCAAACTCTATTGCCGTTATATTCCTTTCCACTTCAATTTCTTTTTTTTTTTCCTTCTCTTATCATTATTTCATGAACCAACACAACATAAGCATTGATTTCAAACATCCCGTCATTCTAGATTCGTGTCTTCAGAACGAATCTTGATAACTTTTACCACTTAGATTCATAATTCATCATACTCGTCTGCCTTTGTTCTGGCTCTAAAGCTTTTACACTATTCCATAACCTTGGGAATTACTTTCCCGAAAACAATTGGCTGAACTTTAATCAGTTTATTATAATCTCTTGCTCCGTGCCTTCCTTGGCCTTTCACCAGCGGGTGGTCTCTCTCTTGGGAGGGTAAGTGACAAAACAGTCTTTTGTGGTTCGTCAATCATTTAGAATCTCAAATGATTCATCTATTTCCTTTAGCCAGGCTCTTGCCTCGACTGGGTCAGCTTGTTCCTTGGAACTCTGAGAGCTTAGCGACTTAAAGGTCATGAAAGAATTTCCTACCGCATTGTTTCCTCAAGGTGGTGGTTAGGGATAATAGTCTAAGTTCTTTTTAGGCAGGTCCATGAATTTCCGTATAGGAGTACCGTCTCGGGTCTCCTTATCTCGCTCGACTTTTGTTTTCTCCGTCTAAATATTTCTTCCTACTCCCCATACTTGGGGTTATCTTATACGTTAAAATCCTCATTTTCCACTTCATTATGCTATGGGTTCCTTCTATCTTGATGGCGTCCTCCCTGACTATCACATTCAGGGTTTGCCCTTAATCTTATTCCTTGAACTATGACTTTCATCTAAGATCTCATCTTTAAGCTCTTGAACATTTGGAATCCAAATTCTATAGGAATACCTCATTATTCCCTTATCATCTTTCTCGGTATTAATCTCATATTTATTTGTTGGCTCTCTGCCTTCATTCATCACCTTTTTCTGGCACCGTATGCTCTTTTCCAATAATTCGGTCTCTATTGCAATCTCAAACAGCTTTTCGGTACCGGCTCCGGTTACCTTCACTACTATTTCCAAAATCTCTTATAAACTCTCCCAAAGACATTATCATCTTGAGTCTCTCCTTTTTACTAAGGGCATCAGCCACCACATTGGCTTTCCCCGAATGATAAAGAATCTCCCAATCATTATTCTTGATTAGCTCTAACTGCCTCCTCTGGCATATGTTGAGCTCTTTCTACGTGAAAATGTACTAGAGCACTTATGGCTTAGGTAATTCTCGCACTTCTCTCCATACAAGTAGTGCCTCCAATCTTTAGGGTAAAACTATTGCCACGAGCCTAAGCTCATGGGCGGGGATATCGAACTTCATATTACCTTAATTGTCTTGACATGTACGCGATTATCTTGTTGTGCTGTATAAGAAGCACCCTAATTCCTTATGCGAAGCGTCTCTTCCAAATCACAAAATCTCCTTTTTCCATCCGGCAACGCCAACATAGGGGCCGTCACCAACCTTTGCTTCAGTTCTTAACAGCTGTTCTCGCATTTCTCTGTCTATTCAAACTTCTCATTCTTATGAGTAAGCCGCGTCAAAGGGGCTGCGATCTTCGCAAAGTCCTGTACCAATCTACGATAGTAGCCGACCAATCCTACCTCTGGGAGTTGCCCTAACCATGGTCATCAATTCCTCAGTGGTCCTTTATTCATTCTTGTCAGGATCCTTCACGGAATCCTCCTCAGCAACAATCCCTTCTAGGATAACATCCTCAACCGTTACATCCTCAATATCAACATCATCCGGTCCTGCGTTAGGACACTCTATCGGATCCACAATCCGATCTCCAATTAGTAATAAAATATCATCGCACTGTTGCTCCTCAACCTCAGGGTTCGGAGTCCCGCTACCATATACGATAACGAACTACGCTCCTATCACGATATTTATAAGGGTTCCCATAAGGGTTTTAACTGTCAGTACTACGTTAGGTAGCCCGACTATGAACTTGGCAAGAGTTCTTATTATCTTAGTGAACTTATTATCTTAACGTCCCATCATCTCTGAGGTTTATAACGCTTAGCTCTGATACCATTTCTGTAACACCCCCAGATCCGGGGTCGGGGATCCGGGTCGTCACGGTCTTTCTTTCCACAATATCACTTCACTTAATTAATAATAAATAACCTTATGCTGTGACCCCACACTAACACACACCACAAACCCGTTATAGTCTCAGAGATGAAATTTAAATAAGTACAAGTCTTTGAATCCACAATTTAAAAGTTATTACAACCCAAAATGATTACTTGATAAATTTACAGTTAATTGCCATTATCTGCCACAAGTTATAATTATACATAATTGATTCTCAAAAGTAGATGGTCTGATCTACAATAGATCTACCTCTGCAGCTATAGCAGCTACAACATCAACGGGAAGACGCGGGACGCTTCCCACGCGCTTGCGCTGGGTCTGCTGGAGTCTGGCCATCTTTCCTAACTGTTGTTGTGTGATGAAGAAATAAAGCAAGGGTGAGCAGCAAGCCCACCAAAATAATATGTATAATGATTTACAATATATGAGCCTACTCATAATACTCATGAAAGTCTTGGTCAAAAGAAATGAACCAAGTTTGATATCTTAATGCGATGAAGTCGCAAAATATTCAGTATATATACATATATACTTTTCAAAATATTGGAAGTCCTCTTCCATGCATAATATACACAAAATCCCAGTGTATAACTGTATATATAAAAAAAATATCGTTGCAAGGTGATCTCATACATCTAACCTTGTCTCAACGTTTTTCTGAAAATCTTTGTCATTCATAAGACAATTATTAACTAGATATAAGTTTAAAAGATGAGGTTACCAAATACCCCAATATACTTATATCTTTCCCAATACTACTTGAACTACCACCGTTCAAGTTATAATCAGTTTCAAAAGTTCATCACATAGATGAGACTACAAGACAAGATTTGAATAGATTCAATCTTTGAAATATTATTGAATGAAAAAGTTATGAGATACTTTATTTAGTCCCGATATATATATATATCCACATATATATCTCTAAAACATTTCCTGGAACCTCTGTTATGTAAAGTATGAACAGAGTTGCAATATCCAATGAATTTGGAAGGAAAAGAAAACCTTTGGCATAAACCAGATATCTTGCTGATCAGGCAAAGATACCCATAAGTAACCTTTTCTACTAGTAGATGGACGAATTCCCCACTGGTCATCACCCTGGTCATAATTAGGACCTTATGCTGGACTGCCACTCAACCACTTATGCATTTGATGGACTCCCACTGAGCCACTTACACTATCATGGACGCCCACTGAGCCCATGTTGCTTATGCCGACTCAATAGATGGACTTACTTCCCGAACGTTGGGTAAGTAATCAATTCATTTACCAAAACTGCAACCTTGTTGCGAATATAAAATACACCACAGAGCCGGATCCCTCAGGTTTTAAGCGAGTATTTAAATCCCCTTAAAAAGGAAGATCTTAAATATAAATTTAGTTTTGGGATCCGCTCTAACTTTTAAAAATCATTTTGAAGACTCGAAAACACTTTATAGAGTGTTTGGAGTAAAGCTGATTTAATGAAGTAAATCAGTCCCCAGAATATTTAGAAAATGACTGAATATTATTATTTAAATAATATTCCCATAAGAATAATCTTTATAAAAATAATTGAAGTAGAAGTTTTAAAACTTATACTTGAAACGAGTATTAAATAACCAAAGATATACTTATATGAAAGTATTATCTTTATTTGAATAATCGAAAATAAGTTTGATTATTAACACCTTATTCTTTAATAAAATAAAGAATATATTTCAGCAAATAATCGGAGTCATAGATCCTCAAATGAATATTCAAATAATATTCATTAAATAGTATAAACTGAGTCATAAGCCTTCGAATGAATATTCAAATAATATTCAATAAATAATATAAAAGAGTCATAAGCCCTCGAATGAATATTCAAATAATATTCAGATAAATAAATAAAAGGAGTCATACGCCTTCGAATAATATTCAAAATAATATTCAGATAAATAAATAAAAGGAGTCATAAGTCCTCGAATGAATATTCAAAATAATATTCAATAATAAAATAAAGTTAAAGTTATCGAATAAACCTTATTCGATTAATAGTTTTAAAAACTATATCCATATATATATATATATAAATAAATATATATATATATATATAATATACTCGGGAACATCGACTCCCGGTTTAGAAATATGTTCACCCTTTATCCCCTATACTAAGGGTATACGCAACTACTTGCTTATTTCTAGCATAGGTATTATGCAACTATAAGCATTGAAATCAACAGATAGATAACCAGATTACGAAACAGACATGCATATATACCATATTAGCATGCTCCAATATATCGCAAAATTTGCTAATAACAATCATGCAATATCACAAGATAATGCATATACATATATTTACATCACAGCAACATTATAACGGGTAGAAAACTTGCCTGAGCGACTGGGGTTACGAATGGCTCGGGACGAGTTTGGTAACCTATAAACAACAGTAAGTTGGAATTAAACCAAAGTCACTTGTAAATCTATACTTTAACTAACTTAGACTCTAACGCTTGTTTTGCGCTCACTGATTCGCTTAAGTCACTCGGGTACCCTCGGCTCCACCATTTTTAATAATTTAACCTTTACGAGTTTTAAAGCGATTCCTTCGCGAGTGTCTTACCAACTACCTAACACACTTACCATAAATGTTTCATACATTAATTAACCCTTTTTGGTCTTTAACCTATGTTTCAAAGTAAGGCGAGGGAAAAAGTTTCGTTCGCGAAACGCCGTTACTTGAAACGGTCGTTTCTCCTAAACCGTGCATCGGAATCGAACGTACTACATATCAAAACGAAGCTCGTAACATGAGCTATCTAAACATGGCAGTGGTCATAATCTAACAGGGGGTTCTCGGGTCCTAATGCTATGCACAAAAACAGTCCAAAGAAAATCGGATGTTACGACGGCTATGTTTACGCGATTACCAATATTTATACCACTCCAATTCTTTACCAATTCACTACAAACCACCCAACCATCATCAATACATCAAACACAACTTATATCAAGGCAAAGTCAGTCCATAATCTCAAGGTTTTCCAACTTATTCAACCACAAACATGATCTACTAACCATAACTTAAGATTCATTAACCATTAACCAAGATTCATATCCAAAATCACCACAAATCCAACCAAACTATCTACATACATGGATCTTGCTATACATACATGGATATTTCTATATATACATTAATCCATCCATAAACTCATCAAAACTCAAAGTTCAAACTATAAGTTAAAGGTGAGAGTTGTTTATACCTCCTTGAAGCTTCCTAACACAACCCAAGAGCTTTGAATGCCTAAAGAACCTTGATCCTTGCTTGTATAACCTTAATCTTTCATAAAATTTCAAGAAAACTAAAGTTATTTCTTGAAGGTTACTATTCACCATCTTCTTCCTTGATTTATTGGAAGAGATTGTGAAGGAATTAGGAGCTAAACTTATAGCATATCCATATCTATGTACAAGGAAGCTTAGATAATTACCTTGTGATTTAACAATGCTTGGAACTTGATTTTGAAATTCTTGCCCTTGAAAAAGATGAAAAGCCGAGAGCAAGATGATGAGAATGAAATGATTTTGTGTTTTTGATTTGTTTGGCTTAGCTTGGTTGTTTTTTTGTTTTGTTTTTGGTTAATTACCTTAATAACCTTATATTTGTGTGGTTATAAACCAACCACACCTCCTCCTTCCCTATGTCATGCTTACATCAATGCTATGTCATCTCCCTTCCTTGTCCTCTCTCATTGGTTGGGTGACATCACTTCCTCTAATCCCTTTGCTTAACTTCCTAATTGTTTGCCTAATGACCGCTGATCTGTTATACGGTTCGCTTAACTTTCGTTTTCGTTTATCGTTTGAGGGATCATACCCGGGATCTTATTACTTAGGTTCCCTTAACCTTTCTCAATATATTATATTCCTCTTATAATCCTCTCCTATAATCCTTTAATTTAAATCCTTTTTATCCTGTTACCTTATACTCAATTCTCTCCGTATCTAGTGGATTTTCCAGGGAAAAATCAAAGTGTTCGGATTTGGATTCTGACGATCTTTACATACACTTATATCCCATATAAAGTACTAATAAAATCTCAGAATATCCATATCAGAACCCCTACATAGTGTGGCATGAAAAGTTTTCTCATTCAGTAAAAACACTATTCATAAGGGTTTCAAAATTTTCCAAAAATTGGGGTTATTACAAAGAGTATTAGGTTTCCAGTGGCAAGTACGGTCGCCACCAGAAATTGGAACTAGCCTAATGGGAGGACGAACATTATAACGTGCATTTAACTTATCGTAATCTATATTGTGCCATGTGTTGCAATGATTAAAAGAGTCGAGATGTGCAGTGGGGGGATATTCGTCCTCCCTAGTATTAATCATATCTATCAAAGACATGTAAGAAGAGTGGATTTGACATCCTTACCTCGTTTCAAAGCTGAGGCTATCTTGGTTGCTCTCTCGGAATTCTTATCATCCATTGATAAAGTTGGAAGACCTTAAAACCTTGGAAGTAAGGAGGACTTGAAAACTTGAAAAAAGGCCGGAAAATCCCTAGAGAGGGAGGAGCTCTTGAAGGCTGGAGAACCTTGAAAGGAAGAAGGCTGGAGAGAGAAGAGAAGAGTGTTGAGAGAGGAGAAGGGAGTTTTGGAGACGTGAGAAGTGAAAAGTGAGAGGTGTGAAATGAAATTACTCCCCTCCCACTCTTATATAGCCCCTAGGAGGGCAAGTTGGGCCTGAAAAAGCCCATTTGAGCCCAAAGAATGGAAAAAATTAGGAAGGTTCTAAAAATGTTGGAAAACTCTAAGAAAGTTCTGGAAATTCTGATATTACTTGGAAAAATCTGAAAGAATCCAGAAATTCCGGGATGGTTAATTCGACCAGGATCCTGGTCGAACAGGATTCCTGGTCGAACCAGGTATTTAAAAAAAAAGAGAAAAGGAAAAAGGAAAGAAGGAAAAATTGAGGGAAGAAAAAATCCTAAAAAAAAGAATAAAAGGAAATTCCTTAAATATTTTCTGGAAAATATGAATATTTCAGAAAATAAGGAATAAATCCAGAAATTAAAGGAATTCCTTAAAATATTTCTGAAAATAAAAATATTTTCATAAAATGAGGAATTAATCCAAAAAATCAAGGAAAATCCCAGAATTCAGGGAAAAATCCAGAAAATCAAGGAAAAATCCCGGAATTCAGGGAAAATTCCAAAAAATTAAGGAAAAATCCCAGAATTCATGGAAAATTCCTGAAATTAAGGTAATTCCTAAATATAGGGATAAAAGTAAATCATTGTAATGTGTAGGTCGCTCCACCCTTACGCAAAAAAATGATACCCTGTAAGGGAACAAATAAACTTAACTTCTGCGAAACCTATTCGCTGTTTCCCAAAAGTTAGGGGGCAACTGAAGGGAAAAAAATAACGCATGGGCATGTAAGTAATGTTGCATCAATCATACCAGAATTGGGCCACAGTAAGGCCCATTTGAGAAGGCCCAAAACCCTGAATATTAATTAATTCTCGAATTAATTAAAAGGGATAAGTCAGCTGGAAAGATGATTCCTAGTGGAGAATAATCCTTGTAGATTGCCCTCCAAGAACTGATGGGATAAGAAATCAGCTTCCTACTTCTTAGGACTCTAAAGTCCATTCTAAATTTGAGACTTAACCACCAAGTCTCCTAACCCAAGTCCAATTCAAGGACTCCAAACATCTATATTAAAGGGACTCACCCCATCAATCAGAACTACGTTTTTTTTGACTTGATCTTTGGCACAACAAGGTACGAGGTAGCATCTGTAGGGCAGATCGAGTCACGAAATACAAGAGCAGTCAAATCGAGCCTCGAAGCTCACGTTCCCTAGAAATAAGCACATCAATTAATATACCTTAGTTTTTGATTCATAACATTAATATGTCAATTGTACCAATATATAGTAGAAAGGGACTCTTAAAGGGTGCAAAGTGACTCTAATATAGAGAAAGTGACCCACATGGTTAATTAAAGTTAATATGTGGGACAAAATTAACTCGTATGAAAGTGGTATAAAGAGGTGGTAAAGGATGTTAAATGGGATGTATATGATGTTAACACGTTAATTGTACCAATATATGGTGGCATTTGACTCTATATAGGGTGAAAAATCACTCTAATATGTTGTTAAAGTGACTTAAAGCTTGATTATAGCCAAATTGGCCCAAATTGGATGTATATGATATTAACATTTTAATTTTACCAATATATGGGGTAATGACTGTTGTAGTGTGCAACATCGCTCTAATATGGTGGCAAGTGACTAAAGGTTGATTAGAGCCAAATGTGCCCAACATTGACTCGTATAAAAGTGGTACCAAGAGGTGGTAAAAGGATATCAAATTAGATGTATATGATGTCATCATGTTAATTGTACCATATATGGTGGCAAATGACTCTTATAGGTGCAAATTACTTTATTATGGTGTAAATGACTTACAAGTTAATTAAAGCCAAAATGTGGCCCAAAATTAACTCGTATAAAAGTGGTACCAAGAGGTGGTTAAAAGATGCAAATTGAATGTATATGATGTTAACATGTCAATTGTACCAATATATGGTTAAAGGTGACTCTTATAGGGTGCAAAATCACTCTAATATGGTGTAAGTGACTTACAAGGTTTGATTTGAGCCAAAATGGCCCAAAACTGACTCGTATAAAACTGGTACAAAAAGGCGGTAATAGGATGTCCTAATTGGATGTATATGATTTTAGATGTCATTGTACCTATATGATGGAAAGCGACTCTTAAAGGTGCAAAGTGACTCTAATATGGTGAAAAGTGACCTACATGGTTATTAGAGCCAAAATAGGGACAAAATAGACTCGTATGAAAGTGGTACAAAGGGTGGTAAAAGGATGTCAAATTGGATGTATATGATGTTAACATATTAATTGTACCAATATATGATGGCAATTGACTTTTAGAGGGTGCAAATCAATCTAATGTATGTAAAGTGACTTAAAAGCTTGATTAGAGCCAATAATAGCCCAAAATTGACTCGTATAAAAGTGGTACCAAGAGCAGTAAAGGATGTCAATTGGATGTATATGATGTATCCTGTAATTGTACCACTTATAGGATGCAAATTACTCTAATATGGTGTAAAGTAACTCACAAGATTAATTAATGCCAAATGTGGCCAATAATTAACTCGTATCAAAGTGGTACCAAGAGGTGGTTAAAGATTCAAATTGAATGTATACGATGTTAACATTCCAATTGTACCAATAAATGGTTGAAGGTGACTCTTATAGGTGCAAAATCACTCTAATATGTGTAAAGTGACTTACAAGGTTGATTAGAGCCAAAATGTGGCCGAAATTGACTCGTATAAAAGTGATACCAAGAGGTGGTAAACATGGATCAAATTGGATGTATATTATGTTATCATGTTAATTGTACCATTATATAGTGTAAGTGACTCTTATAGATTGAAATTTATTCTTATATGGCTGGAAGTCACTTACATGGTTGATTAGAGCCAAATGTAGCCCAAAATTGACTTTTATAAAAGTTGTACCAAGAGGTGGTTATAAAGATGTCAAGTTGAATGTATATGATGTTAACATGTCCAATTGTACCAATATATGGTGGCAAGTAACTATTATACGATGCAAAATCACTCTAATATATTATAAGTGACTTAAAAAGCTTGATTAGAGCCAAAATGTGGCTTAAAATTACCTTGAATAAAAGTGGTACCAAGAGATGGTTAAAGGATGTCAAATTGCATGTATAGATGTTAACATGTCAGTTGTACAATTTAATGGTGGCAAGTGACTCTTATATGTTGCAAAATCACTCTAATATGGTGTAAAGTGACTTACAAGGTTGATTTGAGCCAAAATGTGGCCCGAAACTAACTCGTATAAAAGTGGTACCAAAAGGCGGTAAAGATAATCTAATTGGATGTATATGATGTTAGTATGTCAATTGTACCAATATATGGTGGAAAGAGACTCTTAAAGGGTGAAAAGTGACTCTAGATATGGAAAGTGAACTACCATGGTTGATTAGAGCCAAAATTTTGGGACAAAATAGACTCGTATAAAAGTGTACAAGAGGTGGTAAAAGGATGTTAAATTGGATGTATATGTTATTAACATGTTAATTATACCAATTATGGTGGCAAGTGACATTTAGGTTCCAAATCCCTCTAACATGTTATAAAGTGACTTAAAAGCTTGACTAGAGCCATTATGTGGCCCAAAATTGACTCGTATAAAAGTGGTACCAAAGCGGTTAAAGGATGTCAAATTGCATGTATTGATGTTCATATGTCAATTGTACATTTAATGGTGGCAAGTGACTCTTATTGGTGCAAAATCACTCTAAGAGGTGTAAAGTGACTTATAAGGTTGATTTGAGCCAAAATGTGGCCCAAAATGACTCGTATAAAAGTGGTACAAAGAGGCGGTAAAAGATGTTTAATTGGATGTATATGACGTTAATATCTCAATTGTACCAGTATATGGTGTAAAGTGCTCTTAAGGGTGCAAAGTGACCTCTAATGGTGAATGTGGCCTACATAGTTGATTAGAGCCAAAATGTGGGACAAAATTGACTCGTATTAAAGTGGTAAAAGAGGTGGTAAAAGGATGTCAAATTGGATGTATTGATGTTAACATATTAATTGTACCAATATATGGTGGCCATTGACTCTTATAGGCTGCAAAATCACTCTAATATGTTGTAAAGTGACTTACAAGTTAATTAGAGCCAAAATGTGGCCCAAAGTTGACTCGTATAAAAGTGGTACCAGAGGCAGTAAAGGATGTCAAATTGGATTTATATGATGTCATCATGTTAATTGTACCAATATTAGCGGCAAATGACTCTTATAGTATGAAAAATTACTATAATATGGTGTAAAGTGACTTACAAGATTATTAAAGCCAAAATGTGGCCCAAAATTACTCGTATAAAAGTGGTACCAAGAGGTTGTTAAAATGTCAAATGAATGTATATGATGTTAACATGTCAATTGTACCAATATAGGGTTGAAGTGACTCTTATAGGGTGAAAAATCACTCTAATATGGTGTAAGTGACTTATAAGGTTGATTTGAGCCAAATATGGCCCAAAACTGACTCGTATAAACTGGTCCAAAGGCGGTAAAAAGATGTCTAATTAGATGTATATGATTGTAGTAATGTCAATTGTACCAATATGGTTGAAAGCGACTCTTAAAGGGTGCAAAGTGACTCTAATAGGTGAAAGTGACCTACATGGTTGATTAAAGCCAAAATGGGGGAAAAATAGACTCGTATGAAAGGGGTACAAAGAGGTGGTAAATGGATATCAAATTGGATGTATATGATTAACATTTATTGTACCAATATATGGTGGCAATTGACTTGTAGAGGGTGCAAATACTCTAATATCTTGTAAGTGACTTAAAAGCTTGATTAGAGCCAAATATAGCCCAAATTGACTCGTATAAAGTGGTACCAAAGGCGGTAAGAATGTCAATTTGATGTATATGATGTCATCATGTTAATTGTACCAATATATGGTGGAATATACCTCTTATAGTGTCAAAATTACTCTAATATAGTGTATAGAGCTTACAAGATTAATTAAAGCCAAAATGTGACCCATAATTAACTCGTATAAAATTGTACCAAGAGGTGGGTTAAAGGCTGTCAAATTGAATTTATATGAGTTAACATCTCATTGTACCAATAAATGTTGAAGGTGACTCTTATAGGGTGCAAATGTGGCCCAACATTGACTCGTATAAAAGTGGTACCAGAGGCGTAAAGAGTCTAATTGGTGATGTATATGATTTTAGTATGTCAATTGTACCAATATATGGTGGAAAGCGACTATTAAGGTTGCCAAAGTGACTCTAATATGGTGAAAAGTTGACATACATGGTTGATTAGAACAAAATGTGGGACAAAACGGACTTTGTATGAAAGTGTACAAGAGTGGTAAAGCATGTCCAAATTGGATGTATATGATGTTAACATATTAATTGTACCATTATGGTACAATTGACTTTAAGGGTGCAAATCACAATAATATGTAGTAAAGTGACTTAAAAGCTTGATTGGAGCCAAAATATAGCCCAAAATTGACTCGTATAAAGTGGTACCAAGGCGGTAAAGGATATCAAATTGATGTATATGCTGTCATCATGTTAATTGTACCACTTATAGGTGCAAAATTACTCTAATATGGTGTAAAGTGACTTACAAGATTAATTAAAGCCAAAATGTGGCCCATAATTAACTCGTATAAAAGGTACCAAGAGGTGGTTTAAAAGATGTCAATAGAATGTATACGATGTTAACATCTCATTATACAATAAATGGTTAAGGTGACTCTTATAGGGTGCAAAATCACTCTAATATGGTGTAAAGTGACTTACAAGGTTGATTAGCCAAAATTGGCCTAAATTAACTCGTATAAAGTGATACCAAGAGGTGGTAAAGATGTCAAATTGGATGTATATTATGTTATCATGTTAATTGTACCATCATATAGTGCAAGTGACTCTTATTATTGAAATTTATTCTTAGATGGCTGGAAGTCACTTACATGATTGATTAGCCAAAATGTGGCCCGAATTGACTTTTATAAAGTGGTACCAAGAGGTGTTATAAGATGTCAAGTTGAATAATATGATGTTAACATTCAATTGTACCAATATATGGTGGCAAGTAACTATTAACGGTGCAAAATCACTCTAATATGTAAAGTGCTTAAAAGCTTGATTAGAGCCAAATGTGGCTTAAATTACCTTGAATAAAAGTGGTACCAAGAGATGGTTAAGGATGTCAATTGCATTTAAGATGTTAACATGTCGTTGTACAATTTATGGTGGCAAGTGACTCTTATATGTTGCAACATCACTCTAATATGGTGTAAAGTGACTTACAAGGTTGATTTGAGCCAAAATGTGGCCAAAATTGACTCGTATAAAGTGGTACAAAGAGGCGGTAAAAAGATGTCTAATTGGATGTATATGAACGTTAATATCTCAATTGTACCAGTATATGGTGTAGTGACTCTTAAAGGGTGCAAAGTGACTCTAATATGGTGAAATGTGGCCTACATAGTTGATTAGAGCCAAAATGTGGGACAAAATTGACTCGTATGAAGTGTACAAAGAGGTGGTAAAAGGATGTCAAATTGATGTATTTGATTTAACATATAATTGTACCAATATATGGTGTGCCATTGACTCTTATAGGCTGCAAATCACTCTAATATGTTGTAAGTGACTTACAAGGTTAATTAGAGCCAAAATGTGGCCCAAAGTTGACTCGTATAAAAAGTGTACCAAGAGGCAGTAAAGGATGTCAAATTGGATTTATATGATGTCATCATGTTAATTGTACCATATATAGCGGCAAATGACTCTTATAGTATGAAAAATTACTATATAGTGTTAAAGTGACTTACAATTAATTCAAAGCCAAAATGTGGCCCAAAATTACTCGTATAAAAGTGGTACAAGGTGGTTAAAAGATGTCAAATTGAATGTATATGATTTAACATGTCAATTGTACCAATATAGGGTTGAAGGTGACTCTTATAGGGAAAAATCACTCTAATATGGTGTAAAGTGATTTTAGGTTGATTTGAGCCAATATGGCCCAAAACTGACTCGTATAAAACTGGTACCAAAAGGCGGTAAAGATGTCTAATTAGATGTATATGATTGTA